>NC_085039.1:8654562-8744562 GCF_963692335.1 Osmerus eperlanus | reverse complement strand
TTATGGATGTCCTATTGTTGCACCCTGCACTCACACATTTACATTTAGTCATTTATCAGACGCTCTTATCCAGAGCGACTTACACTAACTACAGGGACATTCCCCCCGAGGCAAGTAGGGTGAAGCGCCTTGCCCAAGGACACAACGTAATTTTGCACGGCCAGGAATCGAACCAGCAACCTTCTGATTACTAGCCCGATTCCCTAACCGCTCAGCATACACCTTATACGGACAGGTAAGTGGTCATTACGTCACGCCCAGCGTCCCAGAACGCGCGGCTTTCACGGGGGCGACGAGGTTGTCTGGGCCTCGTCTCAAAACACACGCTTCTCCCTCGCTCCCTGTCTTCATTGTGCCTACCAGACCCGGCCCACCTTTCAAAAGGATGCCATGGCAACCAATAATGACGACCAGTGGAGGGGAATAATATAGGGTTGGCCTAACCGGTTTCAGAGGATTGAAGGCAGCCCGACATCTGCATGTGCTTCAGTTAATTGCTCTGTCCTTGTCGTGTCATACATGTTTGGCTTGATAATGAAGCTAATGGCAGTTGGTCGGTTAGGTTAGATAGCTTATACATTTAAAGTAGTACAGAGGGTTCATTTAAAAGCTTATCTGGACATAAAAGAACAAAGGCCACAAGAACAAAGTCCAAAAGTACAGAGATTAACTATTTTTAGTATAATTTTATCATATTCGAGAGCAGAGAAGTTTGTAAGGAGTCAACAGGAGGATGTAGAATGGCCACTGTAGACTCCAAAAAAACATAGGGAAGATTTGAAAAATTATGCCTTTACCATTGCCAACTCCATCTTTGACAGTGATGTGGTGGATGAATCCTGCAGGTGCGTTGTCGACCGCTGCGCCTGCTTTTCCCCTGCCGTCTTGATATCGTGCAGTACAGCAGCCAACCAACTAGTTTTAAGAGTCAGGAAAAATTGCATAACATTTACAAAAAGGTGCCCAACAATGGTCCAATATTTTGAAACATAAAGCCCTTGGAGTTCTACAATGCCCATGTAAATCTGGACACGCCAAAGATTTTCATTAACAAACGTAGCAATTCAGTGGCTGGCAGACTTGTTACAATGGCACCCAAGGTTGCAACAGCGTGTATCCTTCTTAGATGGCAGCACCATCTATCTACATTTGTTCTGATCCTGTCATGCCTTGTGACTGGGGTGTGCACACAACGCGACAACAATTTAGATGCAGGCACTGTGCCGGGTGAACGTTACCTGGTTAGGTGCTGCTAAGGACCAATGATGATGATCTCTTGATTAGGCTCCAGGAAAGTCATACTGACAGTGTTAAGTCTGCACTAGTGGAGGTGCGAGGTAAGATGTCAGTTAAAAAAAATGTTCGGTAAAAACACGACACACGAGAAAAGTTATCCAGTCTAGCTAGCCAAAACCGGCTGTCACAACTAAGCAAGCTACTAACTAGCTAGCCTAACGTTACTAGCTACTTCTTGTGTGTAGCAATGTTGGCTAGACAGCGTACGCTAACCTGCTTGTTTACAGTAGCTTGTCCTCAAAAGTTCTGTTCACGACACTAATGACAAAATGTTCCGTTTACAATTAACAAGAGTATTTATGCATCTGCTCGCTGTCAATACCCTGTCCCTTTCAAGCTAGCCTAAAGTTAGAGGCTAATGTCAAACCTGCACTGCGTAGCTACGTGAGCAAAGTTAGGGGATATCTACGTTGCTCACAAGCTCCTCCCTACCATTTCCACACCAGTCTCGGGCAACGCTACAACCGGTTGTGAACCGGTTTTATCTTGCTTCGCTCTGCAAAACGTTGGGAGCTGCCGAGATCAAACTCCACAGAACCCTCTGGTGGTGTTATATAGCAGTGTGTGAACTTACAGGCTAAGATAGTTCAGGAAAAAGCAACCTAACATCGCCTTAAGGCATAATAAAGTTAAGACTCACTGTATTGTAACAATAATGTATAGTCCATTTATTTATATTGTAAATACACATCTTCATTTTGTCACCCAATAAAAATGGTAAAGACCACGAAACAGAAGTTAAGCACATGAGTATTTATTCTGATAGAAAATAGGTACTTATTTATTCACCAATCATGTCAAGCAAGGATCAAAGATTAAAGTGTGTACTACCCACCACCTCAACCTCATCATGGCAACATCTATGAATACAAAACCTAAACAAATGAGCTCCCCGTACCGTTTTAAATGATACCCACCGTTTTGATTAATATAAGTTTTAAGGCTAAATAGTTTCAGTAGTCAGACCATTAGACAGTAAAGTGCAGTCACAAGTTTTCAAACAGTATATCTATGCGAGTTCTTGTGAGAAGTACAGTTTTGTCTCAACAACGGAGGTATTGTGCATGCTGAAACTGAACAGAGGGAAAATGCAAACATGCAATATCAAATCATTTTAAATAAGCCATAGGCTACTGCTTTAGACTAGTACCTCAATTACCCCCCAAAAGCCCACAATGATATGAAAAACATCACATGCCCAATCCTTATTAGATGTCATAATGTACAGGACTAGAAACAGCTAGAGAATATATGAAATGAAAGTTGTTTTCTAAAATTAATCTCTTATATTGAAGCAGCATAGTAGAAAAATATTTCTAGAAAAAAGTTACGTTAGGAAAGCCTCTTTAAAAAAAGATGCACATTCGAAAACATCATTTGGCCCAGCATATCGAGTTTCATATAGTATTGCTTTAGAATTGGAGGATTATGCCAATCAGGTCCAGTATGAGCTAAATGAAATATATCTGTGGAACCTGAAATAACCAACATCTCTTTCTGGACTGAGTAGATCTTGTATGTTTGGGATTTTGTCCACAACCTTTCACTCCGGTGTGGGCTCAGACGCCTCACTCTGGAGCTCAGACTCCTCGTCACTTTCCAGGCCTGAGCGGTTGATAACTCGGCGCATGTTGAAAGGCACGTCTCCCCGCCTGAAAGAAATGGTGATTGGAAAAAAAGAAAGAAAGAAGTAAAGTACTACAAATGTAACGCCCAGTCATGTTGTAGGGATAGAGAACGATTGCCTTCTTGGGGGGGGGGGGGGAGAAGCCCTTTAAGCGTCACCGTCATCCTCAGAACCATTATCGCTAACAAGACTATAAAAAGACTAACTGCTGATCAATCCCTCTACAGCGTTACCTGTAGGGGTGAGAGAAAGAGAGGGAGAGGGTCAAACCAGCCAACGTACCTGAGCTTGCTCTTCAAGGTGCTGACCTCTCGGTTCATGGAGTCTGCAGTCTCTGTGACGTCCTCCAGCTCTCTCTGCATCTTCCTGCGGGAGGCATTGGCCCGGGTCACTTCCTCCTCGGATTCCTCCAGCTGCCTCTTCAACTGACGCATACGGATGTTCAGTTTCTCCGCCTGTGAAGCGTGGATGGAAAGCCAGTCAGCGGTTATGTCAACACAATAAAGCCGTACTATGCCATTGTTCACCTATTCGCCACAGAAATACTATTAAACTACAAATTAAAAAAAAAAAGCAGAATGCAGTTGAACTATATTGGGTGTTGAGGCCCACCTGGTCTTTGTATTGGTCGCTGTTGCGTCTCTCGTCATCCACCTGCAGCACGACCTCCTTCAGCTTCTTCTCCGTGCGCCTGGTCTGTCTTGTGGCCTGCTGACGTTCTCTGATAAGGTGGTGAGCAGAGGTCATGGTTAAGTTCTGAGACAGAATTGTCATTTTTTTCCCCACAGACCGTTTCTTACCAGCACAACGGTCATGTATGGGATGGTGTTCTCCTTAAACATTTACAAAACATCCTCAAGCTAATAAAACAAGTGGAAGACATTTTTTAAAGCAAACCCATTTAAAAACGACCACCACTTAAGACGATGGCTCGCAAAAATCCACGTATCCACACCTTGCAGCAAACAAGCGACGCCAAGACAAAAGACGCCACAAGCAAGATGCCCAAACTGAGAGTTCCTACTTTGTCTCGATGTCCAACTGCTCCTCCAGCTGGGCGATCTTGGCCTCCAGGGCAGCGATGGAGGACTTGTACTTGCTCTTGATGGTGCTCTCCAGCTCCTGCAGCTTCAGCTTCAGCTCCTTGTTCTGGCGCTCCAGCTGGGAGCGGGTGCCCTCCAGGTTCTGACTGGTACTGCGCTCCGCTGCCAGCTCTGCAGTGACCTGGTCGCACTGTTGCAGAGAGGAGAGGAAAAAAAAAATTGACGGCGAAGATTGACAAGTGATATGCCACACAGTAACAAGCCTGTGGAAACATGGAAGCCCTGCACATTGAGCTTCTTCCTATGGAGGCAGAACTATGGTCCGTGTTCATTTTCTAGGTGTGCAATTATTAAACTGGGTTACGATACGTAACAGAACCAACCACCCAACCCAAGAACACGTTACCTGTAGAGTGCTCCTCTTCAAGCGGTCGTTGACCATGTCGGTGTTGAGGTGTTCCTCCTCCAGATCCTCCTCCAGCTGGGCGATACGAGCCTCCAGCTTCCTCTTCTCGTCCGCAATCAGGGAGCTGGGAGAGCAAAAGGACAAGACGCGTTTAGTCAAGGCCAAAAGCAGCAGCTTTATTATCCATCCCTATGGGAGTTCAGTCTTCATTTTTTGGGGGGGGGGGGCGTGTGGTATCGTTACTTCTTGGAGGCATGGCTGTTGATTTCGTCCTGCAGCTCGTCTCTCTCGCTCTGGGCCTGTCGCTTCATCCTTTCTGATGTGGCCAGGTCCTGTTGGGGGAGGGGCCGCGTGAGAGGAGAGGCATGAAACGCACGCCGAAAACGTGAAACGTTGGAGATGGTTTTACAGAGGCAGGTGAGCGAGTCGTACCTCGTGGAGCTGCATGGCGTCAGCCTCCATGGACTTGACCTTCTTCTCGTTCTCCTTGGCCTCGTCAAGGGCCTCCTCCCTCGACAGACGCAACTCTTCCAGCTCCCTCATCAGATCCTTCATGTGGGCCTGGGGGGGGGGGGTCTTAAGTTAGCCTACATACTATAAATTAACCGTTGTATTTCGACAGGAGAAAGAATATGCTACACAGTGGTCTGTTGTTTGTATAGAATGCCTGCCCACGCCCCCCCCCCCGCCCTGATTGTTAATGTGTGTTAATAGCGAGTATGTGTGTCATATCAAAATGTACGTTACCTGGTGTTTCTTGAGCTGTTTGAGGGCTTCATCGCGACCCTTATTAGCCATGTCTATCTGAGCTTCCAGCTCTGCCAAGTCCAGCTCCAGCTTCTTCTTAGACGACAGGGCCAGACTCCTCTGTCTGCGCTCATCCTCCAACTCCACCTCCATCTCTCGCACCTGGAGAGAAAGACGTTTGGAGATTCAAGGAAGCTTCCAAATGCTCGGGGCATTGTGCATCGTGTAGAGGGCGGATTCCTCTTTGGAGCAATAGGCGCAATTCCTTCCTGCCCTCTAGCCAGATGGGAGTCTGCCGCACCTGCTTGACCAGCTGCTTCCTCTTCTCCTCTCCCTGCTCGTCCCGGGCTTGCAGGTCCCTGTCGAACTGGGCCTTCATGGCCTGCATGTTGACCTCCAGGCGCAGCTTGGCGTCCTCCGTGGCCTGCAGCTCGTCCTCCAGCTCCTCCAGCTGCACCCGCATCTCCTCCAGCTGCTGGTCCATCCCTCGCTTCGACTTCTCCAGCTCGTGGACCTGTCGAGAAAAGCGAGAAGAAATTTGAAACCGTTTACGAACCCCTTTTATTCCAAACGGGAAGGTAAATGTGGAAAGCCATCCCCGATGAGTCCCTTAGGAACACGGCGATCTTACGCTCTTGCCGACGTCGTCCTTGGAGGAGACGAGATCTTCCATCTCGGCCTTGAGGAGCTTGTTTGCGCGGTCGATATCGGCCTTCATGTCAGTCATGGTCTCCAGCTCGCGGGCTAGAGTCAGGGCCCGGGTGTCCTTCTCCCTGGCCTCGGCCTCCGCCCGGTCGCGCTCCTCAGCGTACTTGGTGGAGACGGTCTTCTCCTCAGCCAGCATCTACATAGGGGAAAGCCCTGGGTCATTAACGTCGCAAATCGAGACAAAACAATTGAATCAACGGCTTGAATTTTCATTCCGTTTGCCATCGAAACGCCTCTCGCTTCTCCTTTACCTGGTCGAACTTCTTCTGCTTCTTCTCCAGGTTGTTGACGATCTGCCTGAGGTGGTCGTGGTCCACCATCATGTCGTCCAGCTCCTGCTGCAGACGGGTCTTGGTCTTGTCCAGCTTGTCGTAGGCGGAGCTCTTCTCCTCCAGCTGCTGCAGCATCCCATCCATCTCCCTCTGCAGCTTCTTCTTGCTCTCCTCCGCCCCCTCCAGGGACAAAGCCTCATGATCCACCTTCTTCTTCATGTCAGCCAGCTGACGGTATTATGGAAGGGGGGATTGGGGTTCAAGGACAGTGTTAGAAAAGATACTGTAAGTGAAAGAACGTAGTTATTTTACAGCACCATACTGATGTAGTGAGGTCCACAAGACCACACGGAGCCAACATCTTGCCACACCTGAAGAGTGATTCAATCACATCAGAATCAGCCCTTGTGACACCCTCAGTATGCTGATTATCCACCAAACGCCGATGCAAAGGAACCATAGAATGGGGGGGGGACCTCCCCAATCTACCAAATCAGCCCTCCTGCTAGCTTGCAAGCTTCAAAGGGCCTGATTTAGACAACACGTCTCCAGCGACCATTTGCTATCCGTTTCGGCGGCGATTTGAACAAAGAACATACCTTGATCAGAACTTTTGAGGAAAGTTCTTGAGACTTTACCACAAGAGTACAAGGTGGAGAATTATGAGAGGGATATTTGTGTTATGTTTGTTACTTTGTTTTAATGTTCACTGAAATCTTGATTCTAGTAACAACTCCTTCTTCCTGAAAGATAACCACGTCATTCTTGGTATCTACACGAAGCTATCATAATAAAACAATCATTCAACTATATTTTGTAACTGTACCAAGATGTCCAGAACAATATTTCATCGAATGATCAGCCAGAGATCAGATCACACCTTTGGTAGGTGTGAAGGAAGGAGGGGGGAGTTGAGAACCCAGCTTCCCCCAATCCACATCTGACCCCAGACGGGTCCTCCCTCGAACTGTATAAAGCCCTAAGATGACCATCAATCTAAAACTCCAGCGAAACCGACCATGGCATGAACGCCATCAGGATTGGCGTTCCAAAGGACGTCGCCAAGCTTCTCCTGAGATTCAACTTTATAGTGAACGCGTCACTATCGGGACGTTTCAACAGAAGAACCAAAAACGCAATTCCAAATGCGACTTCACTGAGATCCCGCAGACTCAGTCACATGACCCAGCGCAGCCGCGCTGTGACTTCAGATTCTTCAAATGGACCGTTGGCGCAAACCGCCCTCAACATCATTGATCAACCCCTGATCAAACGTAACTATGGCTAACGCTCTTTCCTCCTCGACATGGCATTGGCGTGAGCTCTGTTTATGATTTGTAAGGATGTAATCACTGACTGTACAATTTCTGCCTTTCTTTAAGTTAGACCATTTCATTCTGTTCATTGAAACCAATCT
This sequence comes from Osmerus eperlanus, assembly GCF_963692335.1. Lineage (NCBI taxonomy): Eukaryota > Metazoa > Chordata > Actinopteri > Osmeriformes > Osmeridae > Osmerus > Osmerus eperlanus. Next base: position 8,737,046 of record NC_085039.1, on the reverse strand, counting down.
CTCATATCAAACCCATAATCCAACTTTTCATAAGATCTGTTTACCTTACTTGAATAAATTCATTGTAAAGATATTTTGACGTGCGTGTTCACTGATGTTACGATTGGCTCTACTCTTAGAACGAATTCATTCCTAAAGATGAGACTGATTATTACATATTAAACATAGGATTCCCTAATGTCCTAAACCAATATTAGGGTGGTGCCCCAGACTTTATGATAAATTAAGTATTTCTATCTTTAAACGAGCAAACCCCGCTACACTGGATTGATATGTGATATATATAGGAATGTTTATGCCCATACATATAGTATATCTAACACCAATAGTTCAGCCAGTGGTCCAACTATATTATTCCAATCTAACCCCAGTGGTATGTTTCACTATTGTTATACATGGGGGATGTGTCGCTGAGCACAGAGAGTTAGGAGTCTTGGCATAGGAGCCCCTACCTGAGCTTGGAGGGTGAAGACCTGCTTCTCCATGTTCTTCTTGGCCTCCTCCTCCTCCTCCAGCAGGTCCCGGAGGTTGTGCTGGTCGTCCTCCATCTGCCTCAGGCGGGTGGAGAAGGAGAGCTTCTGGCGGGTCTCCTCCTGGAGCAACTCCTGCAAGCGGCCAGAGGGGAGGGGTGGTTACAAGCGAATCATCATGGGGTCAAAAAGGTAGGGGTGTGGGTGTGCGTGTACTGACTTCAATGGCCATACCTGTACGTCCTGCAACTGAGACTCCACAGCGGAGCAGTCTTTGGAGGCCTTGATGGACTTGCCTTCAACTGCGCTCAACATGCTGTTGGAGTTGTCCAACTCCAGCTACACACGGAACAGAGAGCAAGGATGAGGACAACCCATCAACAATCCCGCCCTTAAAAATCAAAACGTTTACCGTGGCTACCAAGAACAGGTCACGGCCCCGCCATTTACTATATCAAAAACGGACTATAGCCAAGTTGTAAACCCTTAACACACGGCGGGACGCAGTCCGGATGTACCTGCGGCAGAGGCAAAGCCATCGGTCCGTACCTGCAGTTTTGTCACTTTGTCGGCCAGGTCGTGCCTCTGTCGCTCCGCCTCGCCGTGTTTGATCTGCAGCTCCTGCAGCTGGGTCTCCGCCTTCTTCTTGCGGTGCTCCAGCTCGCCCTTCCCCTGAAGCAGCGTCTGAACCTCGATGACCAGCTCGCTCTTCTCACTGTCCAGGGCCTGCTTGGCCTTGTCCACGGACGCCTTGTTCTGGAGGGAACAGGCGAAAATACCCAAGGTGAAGAGATTTAAAAAGTGTGAAACTTTACACTCGACTGAATGTTGTCCGTCCGTCCCCCCCCCCCCCCCCCCCCCCAAATGGAGTCTTTTCAGCACTGACCCTCTTGGCTTGCTCCAGTTGCTCGTTGAGCTCGTCGAAGGCCTGGTTGTGCTTGTGTCTCATTTCGGCCATCTGCTGCTCATGGACCTTGGCCTCGTCATCCAGAGCCTTCTTCATTTGGGTCACCTCAGACTCGCGCTTGGTCCTGAAGTACAGAATAAAACGAAAAAAAGAAGAGGTAGGAACAAAAGAGTTGAAAAGAAGCACTTTCTAAATCATGCAACAGCACCAGCCACCTATAACCCCGCCCCCTCCCCCCCTCCTTACTTCTCACACACTAACTTGCCAACTCTGCCATTCCAGTACCTGAGCTCATGCTGTGCGGCGGTAGAGTCCAGTGTGTCCTCCAGCTCAGTCTTGAGGGCTTCCAGCTCCTCTCCGAGGTCTCTGCGGTGTTTCTCAGCCTTGGTCCTGGCCGCCCTCTCCAGCTCCAGGTCCTCCTGCAGCTCCGAGATCTGGGCCTCCAGCTCGCGAATCTTCTTCTGAGCCTGGTTCTTGGCCGCAGACTCCTCCTCGATCCTGGAAGAGTCGAAAATTAGCGCCAAATGTATGGATATTACAACCTGGCTTGTCAAACCAAACCCATATTGGTTAGAAGCAAACTATACTTTGCAGTGTTTCCCCTAGGTTTACAGCTTTGGCCGCCCGACCATGTAGAGCCAAATGACATGCCGCCATGTAAATAAGATAAATAACATAAGGCCATTTAGTTTGTTAAAAAAAAAAAAGAGCAAGCTATAGACCTGTTTTATAGGAAAGGTAACCTTAATTTTATGTATTTTTTTACAAAACTAACTTTACCTTCGAGGGGGGGGGGCGACCCCCTTATATAATGCTAGGGGAAACACTGCTTTGAGCATCACCAATGTTTTTGAGGCATCCTACATCCTGACTCGGTTTACCTGGACAGTGCTTTGAGCAGCTCCTCTTCCTTCTTGGCCAGTTGGGCACGGAGCTCAGCGATTTGGGCCTGCAGGTCAGCCATCTGGTCGTGCAGGTCGGTGGAGTCTCCCTCCAGCTTGCGCCTGTTCTTCTCCAGCTCCTGCCTCTGCTTCTCCTCCTTTCTCAGTCGGTCTGACGGAGGAGCAAACGTCAACGTTCAAACGTGGCTCACAGCACTTGCGTCCACGGTGGTCCAAGTATAGGGATCGAACATGGGTTCATGAGTGTCGCTTGGTCAGGACCAGTACTGGTGGCCTACGTACCCTCCAAGTCGGTGATCATGGCCTCGTGTTTGTTCTTGAGCTTCTGAAGGCTCTTGGACTTCTCCTCCTCCTCAGCCAGGTTGCTGGTTGACTCTGAGATTCTATCCTCCAGCAGCTTCTTCTCCTGTTCGACGTGACGTCGAGTACACAAGCATGAACGGAATATTCGATTCCAGCAAACGCGCACACAACTGGTCCTTGGTGGATAGACTTATTGATGACCTTGGACTTGAAGCAACTGACCTTGTTGAGTTTGTTGTTCTGGTCTTCAAGAACCATCACATCCTCCTCGATCTTCTTCAGCTTGGCATCCGTGGTGACCTTCTCCAGCTGCAGCTTCTGCCTGGCCCCCTCCTCCTCATCCAGCTGCTGCTCGAGGTCCTGGAGAAAGAAAGGACGGAACGTTCTGGGCTTAGATCTCGTCTTGGATGGAGGATCTTGAGTGAAGAACAAATCCTTGGCTGTGAACCCTAAATTGTAACCCCGCCTCAGAGCTGTGCTCCTCACCGTGATATTCTGCTGCATCTTCTTCCTCTCCGTCTGCAGCTGGGTGACCCGCTCCTCCTCTTCCTCCACGCGGGCCTCCAGGTCATGGAGGATGTCCTCCAGCTCCTGTTTGCGTGTGGCCAGACGTGAGCGCATCTCCTCGGCCTCGGCACACAGCTCAGTCTCGGCCTGAAGCTGCTCTTGCAGGGCCAGCTTCTCTGAATTCAGCTAGTGGGGGTTACGGAGCGAAAACTCAGTTAGTGGTTAGCCATCATGTTGCTATTTGGCCAGGGTGACATCTATGACTTTGCAGAAGTGGTTTGTCTGTACACTTCTGTCCACAAATGCGCCGATTCGTGTACTTGTCATACCTGGTTCTGCTTGGTTTCAAACTCCCTGAGTATCTCCTCAGCCTGCAACTGCCTCTCCTTCACCTTCTCCAGCTCCTCCTCTTTGGCCAGCATCTCCTCTTCCTGCCTGGTCACCTGGAGCAGGGGCTTCACCTGGAGGGGGACAGGGCAGGGAAAGAGAAATGCTAAAAAACAAACAAACAGGGGTCTTTCTAGCTTTCATCTTCTTCAAACCGTGATTGGTTTGCTCTTTTCCTGGTCGGTTCAGGGCCTGAACTACTCTGCATCAAGTGAATCCTAGTTCAAATGTAGGTTCCACAATATACAAAACAGAAAGGCCGGACGAATTTCCAACTTTTTGGACGTCCCTACCTTGGTGAAGAGTCTCCACCACTGCCAGTTCCTGAGTTTGAGGTAGGCAACACAGTTCCTCTGGATCACCTTCATGGCAGTCAACTGCTGCTGCCTCTTAGCAAAGGCTCTGAAGAAAAAGTGTGATTATGGGAATTTGACAAACGTTGGGTGTGGACCATTAAAAAAAATAAAAATAATACACCATAGCCCAATGTTCTCAGATGCAGAAGTCTCCATACTTGCGAGCGACATATCCCCTGCACCAGGACTGGAAGCCAATGATGACGTCGGTGATCTTCAGGTCCCTCTCCTCCTCCAGGTGAGCCAGCACGCCGGCCCTGAAGAATACTTTACTCTGGCCGACCCTGAACAAGTTGGAATCCAACTCCAGAGCCTTGATCTGAGAAAAGGAAGAGAGACACAAAAAGAAATGAGCCATAACGTTTTATACAAAAGGAAATTGGGAAGAGAATGGTTGGTTTTCCATCTTTGGTCTCTTACCATGAGCACACAAGCCTGCTTTCCATCCATGAATCCCTTAGGAATGGAATTTGGAGTGAGGATCTCATATCTGAAAAAAAGGAATTAAAAAAAAGATAAATATTTAATATGACAATTCAGTCCTATCAGATAATGTGATAAGTGAATAAATAAAATCAAGTCAAATTAGAGTTGGTCACCTTTGTCTGAACTCCTGGAAGACGACCCGGTTGGGGAAGCCCTGTCTGCAGATGCGGATCCCCTCCAGAACCCCGTTACACCTCAGCTGGTCCAGGACCAGGTGGGGCTCCAGCTTCCCAGCCTGGGTGGGGAGGAGAATAATGACGTCACAGAACAAATACTGCATCAAGATATGCAGAGGCTACGGTATGTAGGGCAAAAGCTATCTAGATCAAGGCTATAACCAGATAACAAATGTTGCTCAAGCAGCGACGGATGACCTACACCACGTAGTTTCACTCCTCGACGGTGGTGCCGCCTTTACCTTTTTCTCGTGGTTGGGGATGATGCAACGGACGAAGTTGGGGTTGGTGTTCCTGAGGGTGGTCATGAGGTTGGACAGCTGTTCCTTGTACAGCTGGCCCACCGTGCGGAACATGCCCTTCTTGGTCTTGAAGGCCCCGTGCATGGAGTCGGCCATACCCGCCACCTTATCCAGACCTACAATACGGTCCACTGAGGAGAACACACAAGTCCATGATGAGCTCCTGACATCAATATAAAAGACATGATAGTTGATAAACAAGAACTTAAGGCCGCATTTGTAGCTGTCCACGTCGATTCCAGGCCAATGCAGTTGCACAGACCTAGCACTAGGTGGCCTCACACCACAGCCCAAAGCCTTTTACAAGCAACCGTAGCAACGCAAACTTTCATGTGTCTCTATCCAGTGCTTACTATCTCTCCAGAGATCGGACACAATCTTGTCTGAAGACTGGTTGAGCAGAGTGGCCACGTTGTCGTTCAGGGGGTCCATGTTCTTCATCAGCCACGCGTCTGCCTTGTAGTCCACCTGAGAAATAGGGCACCATACAAATGACGTCAAAACAGTTTTTGACCCAAATGTAGGTCAAGGTGGACGACACACCTTCGTAAAGCAGGTTGCTTACCTTTCCAGCGTAGTGCATGATGCAGAAGTCGGCGTCATCCTTGAGTTTCTTGGGCTTGAAGAACTTGGGGTTGTTGCCCAGCTCCAGCACCACCTTTTCAACAAAGCTTTTGTCGGTGGCCTTGGGAAACCAGCACTCTTCGTCCAGCAGGGCCAGCACTCCAGGAGGACCCGCCTGGAGAGAGAAGAAAAGAATTAAGAAGAAAAGCAACCGCGTTATTGCTCCTTTCGGATGGTACGTCAGTTTACATTTGACGTCAGAATTGTTGGGAGGACTTATACATGTTTCTCGATGAGGTCGATGCAGGGTTGCAGGTCCAGGCCGAAGTCGATGAAGCTCCACTCGATGCCCTCCCGCTGGTACTCCTCCTGCTCCAGGATGAACATGGTGTGGTTGAACAGCTGCTGGAGCTTCTCGTTGGTGTAGTTGATGCACAGCTGCTCAAACGAGTTCAGCTGTAGAGGAGAGAAGGTGCCCAGAGAGAAACGTCACTTAGGGGTAGAGAGGGTCACAGGCATATCAGAAACGGTGTGAAAAGCCCACGGTGACAATCCATGTTTCTATGTGGTTACTACAAAAAATAAATCTGTATTCCCTACCTCAAAGATCTCGAAGCCAGCGATATCCAGGATGCCAATGAAGGAGGCCCCTTGTCTCTTGGTCTTGTCCAGGGCCTTGTTGATCCTCAAGACCAGCCAGCGGAACATCCTCTCGTAGGAGGCCTTTGCCAGGGCCTCCACTGCGAACTCCGCCTGCTCCTGGGTCTGGGCCTTCTGGACGTAGTCTCGGCCCACCTTGATCCTGGGGGACAGGATGGCCCGGGAGAAGTCTGTCACGTTTATGCCCAGCAGGTGGCACACTTTCTGGGCAGCTGATGGGAGGGAGGGAGGGGAGAGGGTCAAGTTGGTGAACCAACGCAAGCTGAAGCATGAGAGTTTAGCTGTTGCACAGATGTGTTGTGTGTCTGTGGGTGCATTACCAGTGTCATCTGGCATGGAGGCCTGGTCAGAGTTCCGCTCTTTTTTGAAGCTCATGTTTCCCAACTGCAGCACAGCAGACACCACCTTGAACAAACCTGACAGAGAAACAGGCGGTTCAACCCATCCAATTATTCATGTCACCAATAAGAACATAGATGGAACTAGTGGGTGTGGTCTTGGGTGACGCTGCCATACCTGTGGACTCCTCTTCGGGGATGCTCATGATCTTAAAGGCTTCCATGGTCTCCAGAAAGAGGTCGCGGTCCTGCTGACCAGGGATGGTCACGTTCCCGTTGGACAGGAAGCGGTACTTTTTGTAGTCCTCAAGACATAGCTCGGCTAGGTGAGAGAAGGAGACGGACAATCTAGACCCCGTTTCTACAGAAATGACTGGATGTCATTTGCGAAGCTCCTTTCCCAAACAAACAAAAGAAATGCAGACGCCATATTTGGGAGTTGTTTTCTTACAGCGTAGTTTATCTCCGGCTCCAGTCAGCATGTAATAGAATATATGGAAGGCCCTCTCCTCCTTCGCTTGTCTTACGGCTCGGGACTTCTCCAGTAGGTCTGTCAACATGACTGTCAAGGAAATAACAGGAACAAACAAACCTAGAAAGTTCCCCAGCAGGATGTTTCAAGAAACCCTGGAAGGATTCAAAGAGCCATTAGGCTGTTTAAGGATACAGGTTTCAATATTAGCCCCGACGATGTAGCCGTTGACATCAAAGTTAATCCTAATGAATTTCCCCTATGAGAGAACACAGAGGGAGGTCACATCAGACTACTTTTAACTGCAAGAACATTCGAGGTGCATTCGGAAAACAACACTCGGAGGGGTTCTTACAAATCGTGAGGAGTTGTCATTCTTGACCGTTTTGGCGTTGCCGAAGGCCTCCAGGATGGGATTAGCCTGGAGCAGCTGTTTCTCCAGTTCCCCCTAAAGATGAAACAAGTCAAAGGACAACCCAACATGGGCAATTTAACCAGATAGTCGCCATCATTTCGGCAAAAGGTTAGGCTATTCTTTTCCCCTTCAGAACCTTTTTTCCTGCCAATACACTGCAGACACATAACATGAGCAAGCGTTAGTCCCACAGCCGGTTATACAATGCATACACAACCATGAGACTTGCTGTCGTTTCGTTTCCAGGACTGCTGTCGTGGAAGTTAAATTTCATTCACACTACGTACACACGAAATGACTCTCGAATGGAAGAGAGCGGGAGGCGAAAATGATAACCTCTAAAAGAAAGCAAACATTTAATCAGTCCCTCGCAAGTACGGACTCAAACGTGAAATCCCTCACATTCCGACACACCAAATGCAGCATCCAGGTTCAAACAGGCCCACTCGGGCTCCTTGACAGCCCCCCCCCCCCAACACCAACCCACTCCCTCCTCCACCTCCGCCAACCCAAGCCTAATCCATGCAGGCACATACAAGGGCACACACACACACCACATTAAAAGCACATTCAGATTCCCACAAAAGCAAAACAGACATGCAAATGAGGATGACAACAAAACTGGTTTCTAAAGTACCTAACTGAGGGGAGCGACACACTCACCAGGTTAACAACAAGAGTCAACAGTGAGTTTCACAAATGGGGATTGGGGTTTCCTCTAGTTGACACTGAATACAACGACAAAAGGCTAGTGGGGCCATAACTCTTCTTATAAAAAGTAGGTCTTCCTTAGATTAAGAAGAGGAAAAATTAAGCACGGCGTTCATAGATTACGCAGGAGTCATTTGAGCCCGGTTGAGCGCCAGGGAAATAAGAGGGTTTGCTGTTAGTAAAACACATCGACGGGGCACTAGAGCGGGAGGGAGAGAGAGGGATGAACTCACATGTGACAGTACTGCACTGGCCTGATGAGAGGGAGAGAGAGAGAGACAAAGATCTTCAACACATGGGATGGTGACCGAATGTTGTGTGTAGAATGTGATGGGTACAGAACGACAGGTTTTCTAACAGTCACAACAAACAGTCAGACACACACGAGCTATCTGCCCCAGATGTTGGCCTGTGCGAGTAGGCGAGGCCAACATGTTCAGGCCTGAAAGAGGAATGTTAGGAATACACTACAACTTCTTTCTCGGAGGCCACAAATGAACGAGTGAGCATGGGGCCAGGTACAAGCAGAATGGGGAGAGGAGGAAGAGACAGGAGGGGTGGAAAACGAGAGAGAGAGAGAGAGAGAGAGAGAGAGAGAGAGAGAGAGAGAGAGAGAGAGAGAGAGAGAGAGAGACAATAGCGGTTCTGACCTGTTCTTTCTTGGACTTGAAGGACGAGGCAACATTGGCCAAATACTGAATGACTTTCTTGGTGTTCTCCGTTTTCCCCGCGCCCGACTCCCCTCTGAGGAGAAACACAGATTAGTCAGCGACCTAAATATGCAGGTTGAGAAGTAGAAGACTATAATAAATGTCATTTCGAAGAGAAATGACCTACGTGCAAAGGATGGACTGGTCCTCACGATCTGGAAGGAAAACAGAAAATGGCGTACTGAAACGTTGGAAAACATCCCTTGTTGGCGCATCAGACGAGATAACAGAGGGAAGGATGGCCAATCTGTAACATTGCCCCGTGCTTCTGTGACTAGCCAATGTGTGCCTCTCCCTCACCCTGCATCATACTCCTGTAGGCGGTGTCTGTGATGGCGTAGATGTGGGGGGGCATCTCGTGCCTCTTCTTGCCCCTGTACATGTCCACTATGTCCTCCGAGTAGATGGGCAGGTTTTTGTAGGGGTTGATGACCACACAGAAGAGCCCCGAGTATGTCTGGAAGAACACAGAAGGTAGGAGACTGTCATGACTGCCAAGTCCAGGTATAGATGCACAGCTTATTATAAATATAGCAATAATCAATAAACCAAATGACATGACGTATTCGCTGACACCTTGAGCATGCTACGGCTAGGTTCACTTGCAACCGCTAACCTTGTAATAAATGAGCGTCTTTATGAGCGCACGCATGCTGTAGGTCAAATTGATTTCAAATTCTCCTCTGAAGAAATGAGCCTGGCCTCATTTTCCAGCCGTGTGTGTGTGCGTGCATTCAAAACTCACGTAGATGAGTCCAGAGTAGTATCTCTCCTTCAGGTTGTGCAGCACCGACGCCTCGTTCAGGCAGGTGAGCTCGGCCATGTCCTCCACCTTGTTGAACTTGGGCGGGTTCATCTTCTGGATGTCGTCCTTGTTGACCTTCACCTTCCTCCCGTTGTCGGACAGCTCCACCACACACTCGTCGCCCTGCTCCTCTTTAATGGAGCCTGGCTCAAAGCCCAGCTTCTCCGAGGGGATCCACACCAGCTTCTTGGTGGCCCAGTCTGCCTGGGCCATGGGGTTGCCCACCTGACCGCGGTCCCCGTACAGGAACTGGTCTGCTTCCGACATGGTGGCTGCTGGAGAGAAGACGGCTGCCGTCAACAATGAAAGAAACCACCTATGGGCTTTCACAGTGGTTCCCAACCCTGGTCCTCAGGCAACACCTGTCCTGCACGTTTGAGATGTTTCCCTGCTCCAACACACCTGATTCAAATGAATAGTCATAAGCAGGCTTCTGCAGAGCTGGATAACGAGCCATTCATTTGAATCAGGTGTGTCGGAGCAGGGAAACATGAAAAACATCTATCTAGCACTATCATGCTACTTTACGAAGTTCACCTGCCTTCTCTTTTCAAAACACTCGAGTTCTGGCATTGTATGGAAATTCAACACTGCAGAGGCTTCCTCTAACATGGATACCCATGACCATCCACTGTATATTAGATCTACCGATTAGTTATTTTCATCTAGTGATCTATTGTCCCTGGACGGCTCGTTCCTTTCAGATCACATGATGATTGTGGAAACACTCAACATGTGCTTGTGTCATTGAGGTCAGCAGTAATGCTCGAACATGTGACCGGTGTTCTGAAGATGTGTGCCCAACAATGGGTCATATTGAGCTTGCGCTCCCTGTCATTTTATGAGCCAGGGGGTCAATTTCAAATACAAAAAAAGACATGTTGTATGTATGATCCGTTCAAGCTTGGAGGCTAAAGAAATGGTCGAGTTGTAACTTCATTACTTGAGGAGCCGATAATTCCATAGAGGAAAACATCAGCATACAGGCAGAGACTGAACAATTATCATCCAAATGAGATCAGGCATATCGGCGAACTAAAACGTGTTAATGAAAAAATATTAACAACCATATAGCTCAATACTTAACGGCGACGGCACGCAACAGTTAGATCCTCAAACCACCACCACAACAGACACACAATCTCAGACAATTTGCTAAACCGCTGAGAGTGCCTCCAAGTCTTTTTTTCTACACTTCCACCTTTCCCTCCCTCCCCTCCCCTCCCCCCCTCCCTGCCTCCCTCCCTCCCTCAACCTACATCCCATCATACAGGACCACATTCCGTCCTCGCCCACTCATTACAATGGGAATTCCACAAATTCCCAATCACTGTCCTATTATCCCCATGTCGTCTTGACTTTAGATCTTTTCATTTCCCAACAAACCCAGGACTGTCTGGTTAAAACGCTGTCAATTACTCCTCGTAAATGGCAAGTCAGACTGTCCAGACGAACAACGACAACACTTAGTGGTGCTTTGGGGATAAGGGTTAAGGTGAAGACAGGCTGTGTGTGTGTGCGTGTGTGTGTGTGTGTCTCTTACAGGTTGTGTACGTGTGTTCTCTGAAGGAGAACCGCGAGAGGGGGAGGAATGTTAGGAGCAAGTTTAGACAGAGACAGAAATGTCATTATCCACCACTCCCTCGGTGCAGATGCGACTGCCTCTTTAAAAAATACCCTCACCGTCTTGTGCCGTACGTGCACATCTTAATCTAATCCTTTTAACTCTCGCTCTTCGACGGGCTATTCTGGATCGCTCGATTCCCCCGTGGTCAAACCTCAAAACACAGTGTCTTGAATTGCATGAACGCCCCCGTATGAACGTAGTAGTATGGATGTTGAATCTGACTTCAACATCCAGATGAGACCTCCATTTTTTTTTTCTCCCTTCGTTCGTGGACTATACCCTAAACTGTCAGGTCACATCAATCTCCTCATTACTCTAACCCTAACCCATGGATAACCTGTGTAGGGCGGCCCTATCACAGACCTGGATGGTACTGTATAGCCCCTCTGATAAAGCCATCTGGGAGAAGTGCGTGTCGCGTACCACTACGTCTCCACATCATCCTCCCCTGGAGTGTGTGTGAAAGCAAGTGGCGGCGTGAGACGGGGAGAGATAAACAGAAGCGCGCGTGTGTGTGTGTGCGTGTGCGCGCGTTTGAGAGGTAGAGGGCTAAAGAGATGAAGTCCAGGAGGTGTCATCTGTGTCTCTCTAAGTTCATTATGTGCTCAGACTCTGCTCTTCTGAGTAGAGGGGGGACAGAGTAAGGAGGGTGGACGACAACTGCGCACGCCACCCCCTCCCCCCACCACCACCTCCCCTGCTGTTGACTTAAGTGTGCCAGGACAGCCTGGGCATCGGACTAGCCTAGCATAGGACTGACCGTTCCCACCCCTTGAGCAAAGTGTGAAAGTAAGGCTAATCTAAGACAAGGACCACTCATGGCAAACAAAATTCGGCCGTTATGAAACAGCCTGGCGTACAGGGCATTGTCTGGGCCATGCAAGTTGAACGCATTCCCCCCCCCCCCCCCCCGCCCCCCCCATGAGTATCATTGGAACCTCAGGGCTAGTCAAAATGACTCAATATTACAAACACGGCGTGACTGACTTCACATGAATGTGGGTCATCATCTTGGGCCAACTTCTCCAGGATGTTGCATCGTAGCCTTGCAAGTTTTGACATCCCCCTTTCCTGATTTCCTATCTTGCGCAACTTCCGCCTTGAAGGGCACTCATAGCTATGCAGCACCCACCAGGGGGGTAGATGTCACATACAGGTTGGACTGGTGTGAACAGGACAGGTGTTAATGTTAAGGCGACGCCAGATCCATGTCTGCCCATTAACCCTCCCTGACTTCACAGAATCCTGTGACCCTCCCAGGACCTCCATCTCCTCACCCACGTCCTTGGCCCCCAGTCAATCCCTGCTTTAGCTTTGCTGCGACTGACTGCCCTATCAACAAGCCGACACATGCCATATCATCCAAGACCATCTGAGACTGAGAGGAGCGTGTATTTAACATAAGCCTTATGTTGGGTAAGCATCTTGCCACACCACGGAAGAGAATTCCTGAAATGAACAATACCTGGAGTTGGTACAGAACAGGAGTCAGAAATTAAGCCCTGCAGGCAGGTGTGGATGACATTTTGTTTGAGTAAATCATCCCCTTGGGTGTGCCCAGCAAGAATAGAGGTGGGGAAAACAGCCATATGGATATGTATCCATCTAAGGTGAATCAGCATATTAGCTACAAATAACAAGGAAATAATTACAGGCTGTCCACTAAAAAGGAATTCCTCAAGTTAACAGTACACTAATCTCCCTCAGGTCCTCACATTTTAAAAGTCACACAGTTGAAACTAGCAAGAAAAACATGTTTAAAGTACATTTAATTAACATTTTATGTCCTGAGGGGACTACATTGTTTGTTTGTTTGTTTGTTGGGTGCTCCTGCCAATCTTACTTGCTGCTATTGTCTGAGTTGTGTGCCCAACTGGCAATATACACTATACTTTACATACTTGATAAAGGCCACTGAATAAAAATTCCAACGTGAATTGAGTGGCCTTAATGTTGGGGCCTAATGAGATACGGGTCATCTACCTGTGTCACAGATATTAAGCTTACTACTGCATATGCCATCTCATCCAGGATTACCTGTAAGCTTGCCATATCCTCAAAACCTTACAAACAGCTTAAGTTTTAGAAAGAGATTGGGAAGGTGGCTTGAACACAGATGTGTCCACAAAACTGTAATCACAGAAAATATCACTATCGTTAATTCAATCAAATATTCACACAAACCTAGCATTGTACGTGCCGGTAAACCACAAGGCTAATTAAATCAAGGCACAAAAATAATGTCCTATCTGTCGTTGTTCGTAGTGCGGTTGCTCGAGACTTTACTGCGCACAAAAATATCTTCTCACACGGATTAGGGCCAGGCGGACCAAGGTACAGCAACCTTTTTACAGAAATTTACCTGCCGCTCGGTTGGAGGCACTTCGGAATGAATTCGGCTGGTCTCTCGGTGTTCGTGTCTGCAAAGATAGCAAGGATATTTGCTACGTGACACCAAACTCACAAGTCACTGTGCCGAATCGTTACGGCCTATTTTACTTCCTTTCGTCTCCAGCGTTATCTCTCCAGCAACCTCGTTAGCTCAGTGCCTCTTCTGTCATGCGGTCCAGCTGACCAGGCGTGGCTCAAGGATGAACAGGCTCTGCCTTTGATCCGCCCAGTTCTATTACTCGCAGGTTCTTGCTCCGCCCTATCCAGGTAGACTTATCAACCTATCAGTGAATTTATGAGTGGGTAGAGTTGTTTATGGTGTGGCGTTATTACTTTTTTATGATTCCTCCGTCATTCATATGGTTGATATGGTTTTATGCAACATAATTCCCCTACTTAACATCTAATTGTAAACTACATGTATAAGTTGTCTGTGCGAAGTTGGATAAACAGCGCACTCAGAAAGAAAGTATAAATTGAAAGTAGGAAAGAAGTTAAAAAAAAATCAAGAGGACGCATCTGGTCTGGGAGAGAATCGGGGGCATGTGTGTATGGAGGAATGTTAATCCAGGTCTGTACCTGCAGTTTCCACTCCAAAGTACATGTAGGGGGAGATGGTGGAACAGGGAGTGGCACTACGGACCGATATGAGGAATAAACATGGCACAGGCTATAGGGTTATAGAGTTATAGAAATTTACCTCAACACAGTGGCGTAATCTGTAAACTCGTGTGAATGGAACTACACAGCTGTACTTCCTCATACATTGCATGTTATCAGGAAGTCAACACAGATTCGTGCAGCATTTGCTTTTAATGATTAGTAACCACCTAAGATGGCCATGGCCACTCATGTCAGGTTTAATAGTTGATTGTTTACAAACTCACAATCAACAATAAATGCAAGAAAAAATATAAACAGTGTAAAAAAGACAACAACTGTGCCCCAAGCATAATTGATGAACGGCAAAAACCGACTTGCGCAAATCTCTCTCAGCCATGATATTGGCATTCCAACTCTATAATTCTCCTCCCTTTCTGAAGCAGGGTGCCATTTTAGGCCTTCTCTACCTTATACGGTCAAAGAGTGCCGAGGAACAAGTGAGGGAGAAAGAGAAAGAGTAAAGGAGGTGTGGTCCATTGCTTTGTTTTGACCGTGGTGTAAAGTTACTTTTCCAACCCTGCTATTAACACACACACACACACACCCCAACAGCAGTCAGTCTGGCATCAAAGATGAGCAGATAGTAGAGAGGACGAGCGAGTCTGGACAGGACTTCTGAGGGACAGAGAGAGAGAGAGATGCAGCCTTGTCTAAACTGTTTAGCCAGCGCCACCGTGCAAAATAAAAACTTGTCTCATGTAAGATTAGTTTTATTTTTTGATGCACGCTTAAATGTTCCATGTAGGTTTTTTGTAAACATAATTGGGGTGAAATGATTACCAACCATTAGCTGTAGCCATCCAGCTACAAACCTACCAGACTGGTCCTAAATCGAGATTAACATGTATGCACGAGGCCAGAGGAATGCCTTATAATAGTCACAACTTTCTCAACCCACCACACACACAATAACCTGTTTGTCAATACTGCTACAGGGCCAGGTTTGTTGTAACCTAGGTGATGTAACCTACTTCCTAAACTGCTGCTTCTGGACATGCATGCAACATGCCATGTCAGTGGTTGTAAACATACAATGCAGAGATCACCCTTATTCCAAACAGTAGAGAGACAAAGCAACTGGAATAAGAGAGAGAGAGAGAGAGAGAGAGGGAGGGGGTTGTGGAACAAGGACAAGCATTCTGTGCTGACATTGCACAAGCTTTTATAAAAACGGGAATGAAAAGTTGTGTCAAGTCATGCAGGGCTGTGGAGAGTGTCAAACTTCCGTGAAGGGGGGGAATTTGCAGAGACAGCAGCCAAGGCTGAGGGCCATGAGCTAGGGTGGGGCAAGGGTGTTGAGGGGGCCTGTAGGGAGGTGGTGAATATATTCATGCAGATCCACGGGTTACGTAGCAGGTGATGCCCAGGCGTCTAGTCAAAAAACAGATTGAAGAAAGAAATCGCACCCATGTTTGATTCTATCTCCATGGGGTTTCCCACCTGCATTCCTCGTCAACATGTTCATCTGTCTGACATTGCATATCTGGGTGACCTGAAACTGTGGGTGACCTGCACCGACAAGAAAATACATGGAGGGCTCCCTCTGGTGGGAAGAAATGAAAGCTACACGTTTTAAATAAATAAAAACACGGGCAAAGTCAATCTTATAGAAGTCACTATATAGTATTTCATCCAGTGCAAGAAGCCTCCTCTTCGGCCTAATCTTTCTCCACCCTTGACATATTCCCTCTGAACACATACTTTACGCATCAGGATAAGATGTCAGGAATAGCTTGTATTATAGTGGATAAAAACATCTGCTAAATGATTAAATGTAAATGTACACGGTAGTTTGTCCAGGGGAAAAAACGTTTAGTGTACAAGGCTAAATGTCAACAGAGTTTTTCTCATTCTCGTGGAACACTTCCGAACCCGAGTACCAAAACACGACTGGGACTGGGAGATGGTTACAATGTTGTAATTCAGTAAAGTCGTCTTGAAAGTGGCACAGAGCTCCTGCGCCGAGGCTATTTTGAACTGAAATACCATAGCCTTGACTGTTAGTGTCGCGCTGGGGCAGAGTGAGCAATAGGGAGTAAGGTTCACTCCTCCCTTTAAAACAACAAACGCCGGCACCACAAAACACCTGTCTTCCTTCCTTCGGTTTTCTCCCCTCTGCAGAGCCCTTTGACAACTTTTTCTTTATACCCTTCGACTTCTCACCTTTGAACATCTCTCTCGTCCTCCTCCCACTCTGTCTCCTGAAACCCAGAGGGACTCAACCTAAGTTGTTGTCATAAATCTGTGTCATATTCCACGCTTTGTCTGATGTGGCTGAACACGATACGAATCTCCCTCTTGACTCTTCTTTGGATTGAACCGAGGCCCAGCGTGTCAGATTCTCATCACGTCATCTTAACATTCTGGGAACACTCTTGGTCAAACCGGTTCTTCACAACAATGTTGCTCAGTATAAGTATAAACAGTTCAAGGACATTTGTCTTCATAACTCGACTTTGACTGACTTTTGGAGCACACCTGCACCACCACCACTGACAGCTTTGAAGACTCTGGGGTGCTTTGGGAATCCTATAGGTCATGGGGTCATGGCTGCTGAACCCTGAGGTCACTAGCTACAGTTTGAACCAACAAACAAACAGTGTTTGGTTGCCCTCACAACGGATAAGCCACACATTCTATAGCATTGAAAATAACTTTGCCCTTCAGAAAGTAAAGGGGACCTCCCTTGACAATATAAATAGGTAGGGAGTTCCCCTCTCTGTGGACCACGGAGCAAAACTGTAAGATTAACTATCACACAAAACTGTGAGACATACTATATACAGTGGCTGTGACCGTGAGACTGCTGTAGGCCAGGTGTGGGCTTGGAATCTTAACTTCACTTCTTGAATTGAGCATTAACCATCCATACTGCTCTTAGCAGCAGGCTCTCAATATCACATTTCATACATTCTTTCATCAAAGGGGGTCTGTGTGTTCAACAGGTGTGGCAGGAAACCGGGGTTTTGAATGGGAGCACAAGGGGGATGTGGAGCGGGTCGGAGAGAGGGAGATCACAGCCAGAGGGCTTTTGTAAAAGTATAAACTCAGGACTCCGGATCGGTACTTTCAGCAACAACAAAGCTGATTTGACTCTGAACTTGACCATTCTCACCAAGGTCTTTCCTCATTCCTGTGTCAGCACAACCCAAGTAAGCCCACCAGTTTTCGAGACAAAAACATCGGTAGATGTGGGGTAGTAGAGTAAAACAATCCAGATCTGGACGGCACCCTGGATCAGAGCAAAAACATCTGCTCTTTAGACTATAATGAACAAAATACCAGACAGGCATATATATATGCCTGTCTGGTATTATGCTAGGAGTCTAACCTATAGGGCTCCTTTTCCCAGACTAATGCAGTGTGCATAGCCTACCATTATGGTTACATTTATGTTTACTTAATACCCCTCCACTTTAATTTTCTGTCGAGGTACATTTGGATGAAAACAGATGAAATTCTTAACCTCTTCCTGAGGTGGAGTTACTATTAATGTTACTGTACTGTCTGCCCTGCTAACCAGCCAGCTGAGTATATTTATCTTGGTATTAACAGAGCTGCCGGCCACAAAGGTGGAATGTGCGCAAATGTGACTTGAAAAGCACCGGTTACATTTTAGTTTTAAGCCATAAAATAAATAAAGAGTGGTCCTACAATTTTATGAATGACTGTATTCATCCCCAAGCACGCCCCCCAATCAATTTCTAACCCTCTACTAACTCCACCCATTTGGAATGTCTGGACCACTGCCCGAATGTTAATTGGGTGGACATATGGTGATGGGCGGAGTCTATCCTTGACTCACGAGGTTGGTATAAATTAGACGGAGCTTGCGATATGCTGCCTGTGTAATTATTTGAGTGTACAGTAATCTAGTGATGAAGTGACGAACTCCTGGATGAACTAAACTCGCATCTATTTCGACGACTTCTTGTTTTTTTTTATTGAAGGACACCATTCTGACTGACGACTTTACTGTTTTACTTTTTAAAGTTGAAGACCATCTTCTTGTGGATTAAAAGTTAAATTTCTTCTTTCTGGTAGCAACTTCTTTTCTTTTCTTTTTGTGACCATGGCATTAATTATAATTTTTGCATATTTGACAACTGTCATCAATCTGGTAAGTGTCATATTTACAGTTGATAAAGTTAGGCTACTCGCAGTCATTTCCATCTTTATGCAACAGGGCCATATCTGTCAACGGGTTTGTTGTGATGGGCTAAAAATTATCTTTCAACTTCCAGAAATAGTCAAAACGTATTCCAGTTTCCAAGTTAAGTCTACTTATGTTCTAAGTGGACACGTTTTTGATGCGTGTGCGCCTGTTGAGTAGTCTACAGCAGCGGTGACTGAATCAATCTTTGTTGATCCTAGCTGGAAAAATTTGGCACTGGCTGTGGATTGATGCACTGTTATACGAATCACGGGTTGGCAGAGAATTGGGTACATTACTTAATCAGACTGTCTACAGTCTAGACACATCGATGACCGATAAACTAGATAGCCTATTATTGATTTATGCGATAATATGCTGTGAGTTTAACAGACTTGAACGTATGGGTGAAATTGACACAAAATTGCACACGGCCGCTAAGACATTTTGACAAAGGACATTATGTAATACGTATAGCCATACAACACTTGAAACACACAGAGAACAACGTGGATTAGTTGGGACCATGTCTCCTCTTTGCTTAGCCAATTGAAGCAAACGCTCTTACAATAACATGTTTGTTTTCATGGAGGTCTTACAATCCAGTCCTCCCCCTTCAACCTTCCCTTTTCTCTCCACTTTCAGGTGAGCACCAGCTGCCCGGCTGTGTGTGAGTGTCCAGCGGCGCCCCCTATGTGCCCTCCAGGGGTGAGCATGGTGTCTGACAGCTGCGGCTGCTGCAAGGTGTGTGCCGCCCAGCTCAACCAGGACTGCGATCCCACGATGCCTTGCGACCATCACAAGGGGCTGGAGTGTAACTACGGCAACGATGTGACCCTGGCTTTGGGCATCTGCAGGGGTATGTGTGGAGGAAGTGTGTCGTTGTTAAAGCTTGTGTCTCGTGGAGAGGGGGAGTTTAACTACGTGGGGATGATTTGTATGAGTATGTTTGTTTATCGTGTGCAAGCATGGTAGTACGGTTCCAAGCCTGTTGTGTGTTGAGGGAGAAACAAACCATGTGTTGAAAGTCCTCATAACCTCCAGACTTAGCACATCGCACCCCAGTGGGACTGAGATATTTTGATGTGTAGTAGATTCCTTATCAGGAGGAGGGAGTTCAATCTCAAAGACCCAGAAATATAACATCTATCCGCACAGAGCCAAGATTCCTACATAGACTAAGAATAGAAAGGTCCTCTGTGAGATGGTGACATTGAGTCGGTCTCTCTGTCTCCTCGGCCATGCGCCTCACTTCCTGTTAACCTTTCCATGACCTCTTCTCCTCAGATCCAAGCATTCCCGGTGGGTTTCCAGAGTGATTTCAGTATCGGGTGGTTGTGTGTTTGCCGGTTGTTAGGGGGCAGGTTACGCAAGGGGATCTCAGCTGGTGTAACGAGAGAATGTGGCGAATTCCAGCCAGTCATACCTGAGATTGTCAGGGGAGGCTTGTGTCCGAACTTTAAAAACACATCCTAGTCTTTAGACATGGCCGACATCTTTGAGATACCCGAAACACATGTGCTGCCCAAAATATCCCGAACCCATGTGTTCGCGAAGGCTTGTAACATAGTAAACAGTTCTTTACCCAAGGCTCTGTTGATGGTTTTATGTGGCTTTAAAGCCTTTCATGTGTTGTGTGGGTACATGACTTTGGTGTCAATGGACGGCCCCCTGACGGGATGAATAAAGGCTGGTGTCCATGGTAACCAGAGGTGTATCTCTCCACAGCGAGGAGGGAGGGCCGGAGCTGTGAGTACAACGGGCAAATCTACCAGAACGGGGAGAGCTTCCGGGCCGGCTGTAAACACCTGTGCACCTGCATCGACGGTGCCGTGGGCTGCGCCCCTCTCTGTGCCAACCGGCTCCCGCCCGCCTCGCCCACCTGCCCCTACCCGCGGCTGGTCAGGGTGCCGGGCCAGTGCTGCTTCAGCGTGGACTGCCACAAGGGCACTTGGCGACTGCCACCCAAATATCAGAAGCCTTGGCAGCCTCAGCCTCGACCCTACCAGCCTGAGAGCGACAACACCGTGGGCAACGAGCTGGCCGAGAGGGCCAAGGGCTGGGAGGATGAACAGGGATACAAACACCTGCCTGGTGAGACGAGTGGTTTTCTCAGTGTCGACACTCGGCCCAGTTAACTCGCTCGCACTGTCGACGTCAATGTTTGGCTTTGTCGACGCTGTTGTCTGTTACCTTAATGACTGTGACCGTAATCGTTGTTGCATGTTGTGACGGTGTTACGTTCTTCTTTTCCACGCCCCTCGGCCTATTTCTTCATCCCTCCTTTCCTCTCTCTTCCTGATTCGCCAGTCTGGAAGCATCCTCAGGAGAAGTGTGTTGTCCAGACCACCGATTGGTCCCAGTGCTCACGGAGCTGTGGGATGGGCGTGTCCTCGCGCATCACCAACGACAACGCCCAGTGCAAACTGGAGAGAGAGACGCGCATCTGTACCATTCGACCTTGTGGGAGCATAGCTTTACCCTCAAAGGTAAAGAGAGAATGTGTGTGTGTGTGTGTGTATGGTGGACAATAAACAATTTTATTGCTGCTAAAGGGGACCCACTAGTAGAAGATTATACGAAAACCAAACGTAAGCACAAAAGAACCATTTCACGAGACTCTCTCCCGGCCCTAAACCCCAAACGCAGCACAACCCCCTCCTCTCTCTCGATCACCCTGGCCGACTCCAGCTGGAACACGTTGATAGCAAAGCCGGCGCCGGGCGCCGTGACGCCGTGTCCGTTTCCCCTCCCCGGCTGCGCGTCTGATGGGAACCGAACGCGCGTTGATTTACTCCCCGGTCGCGGCGCCCCTTTTAAATATAGTCCCCGAGCTTCTGCATTCCTGCCAAGCAACTGTCCATAGCTGGCTGCTCTCTGTGTACTCAGTCAGCCAGGGAGACGGGGTGTCTATATTAATCCTCTGGTTCTCAGTCCGAGGGGCATGGGAGCCTGACTGCCTCCAGTCTAATAAGGCCTCTGATTCTCTGGGAGGGTTGGTGGGCAAATAGGTTCCATTCACGTGGAAGGGTCAGTTGGGTTTAACGGGGAAAGCTTGCGAGATGTTTTTCTCAAAGGATCCGGAAAGAGTTTCTGGATGTCCAGTCGGCTATTAGGCCTGCGTATAATTATTGACACGTGTTCGTGACAACACTCCGGGGCAATTGTGTGTCATATGAAGGGCTTGATGGTTAGTCAGGTCACTAAGGAGTATGTATTTATAAAGAATCAACTGTCTGTCCTCCTATGTCTTTCTATTCACAGAAAGGGAAAAAGTGCTCCCCTACCCAGAAATCCCAGGAGCCCAAGCGTCTATCCTACGGCGAGTGCCAGAGCGTCCGCCTCTACCGGCCCAACTACTGCGGCGTGTGCACGGACGGCCGCTGCTGCTCCCCGCGCCGCACGCGCACCGTGGCCGTGACCTTCGTCTGCCCAGACGGCGAGCGCTTCCAGCGCCAGGCCATGTTCATCCAGTCCTGCAAGTGCGGCGAGGACTGCGGCCATCTCAACGAGGCAGCGCTGCCCCCGCAGCACTGGATGTACGGAGACACGCACAAGTTCGTCGACTAGACGAGCCGGGCGGGCTCCTGGTCGTCTCTGGGAAGGAGGACATGTTGAAGGAGGACTTTGCTCCCTCAGACTTTTAATAAGACAACCAACCTTGAACTATCTGACTATAATGGGCGGGCCTAGAATATGTTGTGTGTGTGTGACTACGGGGGTAGGGAATGATTGACAGGTGATTGTCTCCTAGGGGTTCCACCAGACATGGGTCTTAGAATAGTCCTGCAGGGTGAGTTAACGAGCAGCACACAGGTGCTGGGACAGGTGACTATGGGGGCCTGATCATGAGGCCTTCACGACAAAGAACAAGGAGATACACACACCATCACAGAGCTGTTCAGTGTAGGGATAATCTAGGATCTGTACGGGGACAACAAATTGGACATGTTGCCCACATACAGCTCCATAAGCGTAACGCAAAGGCAGTACAGGAACCATTGTGTTACCAAGATTTCCCATAATGCACTGACTACGATGAGGCAGGAGGAGCGAGGAAGGGGCCTGATTGGCTAAAAGATAAACATGGACGACCGTGGACGTTAGACACGCTGAGCGCTTCAACGAACACTATTTATTCTTTGTTCAAACGCCGAGCTATGAAGAGGAACGTTGTTCCCGACGCGAGCAGAGGGGAAGATGACGAGCCACCTGTAAGCAGAGATTTATGGATGGTAATTAAAGATAGCCCACGCTCCTTTTAGCTCCAGTGACTTCTATACTATAAGGAGCTCTGTGGAGGACCGAGACGCATGCAGAGGACTGAACTCATTCCAAATCATTTCAGATGACCTCTGTTCTCTCAACATGAAGGAATCCAACACAGATCAGTCGTTTTATTTGTAACCCGGGAGCCACGTCAATCTCAACCTTGTAATGTTTAATAACCTAAGACTGTAAAATACATTTATTTAATCTATTTAAACTGTGTGATTCATGAGACGGCCTATGTCGTGAACATTAGAGGTTTATGATGTGGCTGCATACTAACAAAAGGGAAATGACCTATTTTCTCTTAGTCACAGCTGATCTGGTGTGTGTACGTGGGTTCCTGTGTGTTCTTGTGTGGCAGGCATTTGATGAGGTGGGAATTAAAGAGGTTGATAAACTCAAGAGGCTAGTGGAGTGTTCAAATGGGATCATAGTGCCACCTACTGATATGGCTGGTAAGGATTAAATTATTTCAAGGGATGAATCTCGCTTATCAAATGTCATTTACATATGCAAATTATGTGGATAGTCTGAAACGCTAGTGTGTATATATATATATATATATAAATAAAAAAAACGCACCAACACTCAAATGACATTGTATAAAAAGTTTAATTTCATTAACCAAAAATACAACCACGATTATAACAAGAGCAACTTTTAAAACTGACACCCCCGGGAAAAATAATTATAAAAAAAAAAAAAAAAGTTGCATTGGGAACTCATTTTGGGACATAAAATTAGGGGGAGGCTTTAAAATAAACTGTCAAGATTTTTTTTTCTCTTTTTTTTCTCTCTCCCCCAAAGAATACAATGGGACAGAGGGGCACACACACAATCTGTCTTCACTGGGATCGATGACTCATCTGGACTGTTCAACTGGAGAGAGAAGAGGAGACAAACATGCATTAGCCTTTTGTCTTCCAATGCTAATTCACCATCATAATTTTTTTTATTTTTTAGAAAGGCCCCACTGCAATTCAAACAAAATAAAAAGCACCCATATTATTGATCCCATAGAATTAGTGACTTGTGACTAAAAAAAGTACAGATTTCTGTACAGAGCATACCCATATACACCGTCTGATGACATTTTACATCACGTGGACCAAAGCAGACCACTGTCTTAATCTTAATAATATTCCATAAGACCACCACAAAGAAAAAGGTCCCCATGGCTTGTGAGAGGGGGGGGAGGAGCTTACTGTAGGTGGAGATGTCAATCTCCTCGGGAAGCTCGGCCACGTTGACCTCGAAGCGGTCCTGCACGTCGTTCAGGGTCTTGGCGTCGGTCTCGTCTGACACGAAGGTGACGGCCAGGCCTTTCGTCCCGAACCTGCCAGCACGGGCCACCTGGATAGGGGGAGGGAGGGGGTCAGAGGAGGACCCTGCGGCTGTGTCGGCAGATATTGTTTCTCTCGTGAGAAAGGTGCATGTCTATTTATGTAGCGCAAATGCAGTGAACAGTGGCTGGCCTTCACAGATAAAAATGCACAGTCCTTCCTTTGATATTAAAAATCTATTCGAAATCACCCCGCAGAGTAAAACGAGTTATGGGTGTGAAGGGAGACTGACCCTGTGCAGGTAGGTGTCGGAGTCCTCTGGCATGTCGTAGTTGAAGACGATGTTGACCCGCTCGATGTCCATCCCTCGGCCAAACAGGTTGGTGGCCACCAGGATACGCCTCTGGAAGTCCTTGAACTGCTGGTACCGAGAGAGCCTGCGGAGAGGAGGAGAGCGAAGGATCACACGGCTATACTCGACCAGTTCAAACACGGGCTTGATATCCCCCCCCCGGCACATCGGCGGGCTTGTCGAGCAGAGCGCCTAGTCTTGTCAAATAAACGTTCAGTTCTCGGCTTTGAATGCATGGCCGTCTTTAAAAGCCTCCTTTCCAGTACTGGAACACATTTCAAACACCCGACGTGATCTGAATAGATACAGCGTCGAGTTTCGAGACGTTCTGAAACGGTGTCGGAGCTTATGATTCAGTATTGGAGCTCATTCATTATGCATCAAGTCCATGCATAATTTCACCCACCCCGTTGAACTACGATGCGCCATGGAAGTCTAATAGACCCGTAGTCTGCACTAATCTCTTCACTTATCCCCAGAAGGATTTGAATTGATACAAAGTGCTGCAAAAGCCTTCCTTCACTGCGCGAGATCAAACAAAACAGCAGCGTTTGTAATCATAATAAAATAATAGTATGCGTGTTATTTGACAGATGCCTCCTTTCAAAGCGGTATAAGGAGTGGGAAGCCAAAGCCACTCCGAAGATCTGCAGCCAAAAACGCCAGCTAAAGAGCTACAGCCACGCCCCTCCGATCCAACTCCCGAAATCCCATTTGACGGCTCTGAGTGGCACTCACCTCTCCTCCTGGGCCATGCCCCGGTGGATGGCGATGGCGGGGAAGTTCTGCTCCACCAGGAGCTGGGACAGAGCCACGCAGCGCTGCACAGACTTCACGAAGATCACCACCTGCAGGGGGGGAGGGACAGCACAGGAGTCAGACGCGCAACGAAGAAAGACACTTCCAAACAAGGGTATGCGGGGCCAAAGGTGGAGGAGGAACCCAGGTGCCGATCCCTCGACGTGGGATCTAAAAAAAGAAAAAAAACGTCCGCGTCTGACCTGGTTGAACTCGAGGACGTCGAGCAGGTCGAACAGCTTGCGGTTCTTCTCGCTGTCCTTCAGCTTGCAGTAGTACTGCTGCAGGCCGTGCAGGGTCAGCTTGGTCTCGTCGTCCACAAACACCTCCATGGGCTGCAGGACAGACGGACACGGAAGTCAGTGTGAACTTCAGGACTTTTTCCAAACTGGATAAACCGCTGTCATTTGTACATCATGGTTTTCCTGATTTCTTTTAAATACATCAATACAATGGTACAGCACTTCCAACACAGAAGTAATGAGGACATGTTCCTCCCGATAGGTCCAGAGGCAGGGGTGAAGCCCCTGACCCAGGTTCATTAAAGGGAGGGTCACTCTTCCCCCCCATTCATGGCCACTTGTAACACTGACAGCCACAAGTGGGCAAAGCTAAGAGGGATTTCAACATGTTCAGGTCAAACTTGAACATGTTGTTACTGCTTCAATTTTGTCTATCATGAAGCCCCCCCCCCCCCCCCCCCAAACTCACATCCTGCATGAACTTGCGGCAGACGGGGCGGATCTCCTTGCTGAGGGTGGCGCTGAACATCATGCACTGCTTCTCGTGGGGCGTCAGCCTGAAGATGTCCTGCACGTCCCGTCTCATGTCTTCACAGAGGAAGACGGACATGTTCGCGAAAGAAGAACGTGTTAGGCGATAGGGCGGCGCAGTTCAGCACGTTTGCAGATCAAACTCTTATCTTATCTGGACAATGTCCCCCAAAAAATAATCATAAAAAAGGTCAAAACCAGTCCTAATGTTAACTGAACTCCGATCCAACAGTTCCACTCACCCAGAGCCTCCAGCATCTTGTCACACTCGTCCAGGACAAAGTGCTTGACGTTCTTCAGGCTGAGGGTCTTGTTGCGGCTGAGGGCCAGGATGCGCCCGGGCGTGCCCACCACGATGTGGGGGCAGTTCTTCTTCAGCACCTCCTCGTCCTTCTTGATGGCCATGCCCCCGAAGAACACGGCGGCCTTGACGGTGGGCATGTACTTGGAGAAGCGCTCGTACTCCTTGCTGATCTGGAAGGCCAGCTCGCGCGTGTGGCACATGACCAGAACTGACACCTGGTGGTGCAAAAGGAGGGACGTTAGGCAATCAGCTTGGCCCCCCCCCCCCCCCCCCCCCCATTATAATATCCTGCAGTCACAGATTCAACACAGCAGGAAGCTTATCCTTGGTGTGACCCACTCACCTGGCCATCTACAGGCTCGATCTGTTGGAGAGTTGCCAGTACAAACACTGCCGTCTTTCCCATACCAGACTTGGCCTGACACAAAATGTCCATACCGAGGATGGCTTGTGGGATGCACTCGTGTTGTACTGAAAGAGATGCAAATGAAAATGTTTACGGATCAGATGGGTCAATTAGGTTGTGTGCATATCCTAGAGAAGAAAAAAAGTTGCAAAACAAAATCTGACGGTGCAAAAGTACGCAGGTGAAAACATCCTTTTCAGGAGTTTAACCGACTGGGTCTTAGTGGCGTCACCTCACCTTCGGAGGGATGTTCAAAACCACAGTCGACAATGGCACGAAGCAACTCGGGTTTGAGCAGGAAGTCTCGGAAGCCGGAGCTGTGGATGGACACATAGGAGCCCTTCACCTCCTTCTTGCCTGCCGGGGTGGCCGCTTCTGGGGCGGTCTGCGGTTCCTCATCCTCCTCGTAGTCCAACAGCTCGTTGTCAACGTCGTTCTCTGCCATGCTGCGACGGGAAACAAAGATGTAGTGCATCAACATTATGCTGTGTGCATTCAAGTTTTATGGTATTGTCAGAAAAGTCGGTGCTGCTTTGGTATTTACAGTGGCGCGGCCCTCTGGCTTGCTTACCAAGTATCTGTCGAACAGGATCTACAGTATTGTTAGGTTGGGTGTGGAACTAGGTACCAAATGGTTCACTTTTGCGTTTTGATTTAATCAACAAAATGCATAAATTAGGAACCAAGCTAACTACAGTACTCGACGAAGCTAACTAGCAACCCCTTGCGAGTCAAACTCTGAGCGGCAAATCTGACTCCGTTATCTAGCGAGGCTACCGCTGGTACGCTTTGCTAATTGCTAGCAGGCCGTGATTCCACCGCACGCAAGTCGGCCGTGTGCTTCTAGATTATCCACAAACTTTAATAGCTAGTTGGGTGGATCGGTTATCAAATCCATTTAAACCCATTTCTCTGTTGGATTACGTATCATATCAAGCATTTTAGAGAATATTCATCCGAGAATATGGACTCAAAATTCAAGGTCCGGGTCTTACGACACAAACAATGCGTGGTCGGTCGGCCGCCCACCCTGCTCCGTTGCATCTCATTCAAACTTCATAATTAATCTAACTAGTATATAAATACATAAGCAACGTAACTATGCATATATAGAAACAATTCAACATCAGAAAAAGTTTTACAGCAAACGTTACGGGATATAATCGTGAAAATATCTTCAGAAAGATAGCCTATAAAATGTGAAGCTCACGCCTGCGACACAACTGAGCTAGTGCTAGCTAAGCTAGGCTAACGTGGCTAGTTAGATAAAGCTAGCTAAATAGCTAACTGTAACAAGCCAGTCTTTGTTTACAGATTACAAACGAAATATTCGATTATGTCTGCCCCAGGTGGCCTCAAGCGAGACAACTTTGTATTTGACAACGGTTCAATTATATTGGAGTTCAGAATGATCAAATAAAACAACAAAATCTAATTTACCTTTCTGTGTTTGATGGCTTGGTACTGTTCAGCTTCGAGAATGCGATCAACTGCTAACTGCTAGCTCAAATGCAGTTGTCAAGTTCCGTTCTTCCCGGAAACACCCCTGATTCTCCAACTCAGTATTGGTTAGTTTTAGAGCCACTCAAATGTCAGCGTTTGTCATGATATTTCACAATTTTGTAAAATAATCTCCATGTCTTAATCATAGCATACACAATGGCAATGGCAATGCGTTAGAAATTATTTTATTAGGATTTAGTCTACTCAGCAAACACAGAAATGTCCGAATTCGAATTCAGGTTGAAGTGACCTTCGCTATACTTTTACTCTTGAGTCCTCGGTAAAAGTCCCACTTTCAGTCGTTCTGTCACCATCACTCATGACTGCTCTCCCTCAAATAATTGCGGTCTTAATACAAATATAGGCTAATAATTAAGCAATTTTGTGTGATTTAGATGCAATATGAATTCTATCCATCTGGTGGCAGAAGAGTAGCCTAAATAATAACGGCCCTAGTAGGCAACTACTATAATAAAATCAAAAATAGCTTCATCAATGAATTCTACCTAATTAACGATGTCAGGCTAGGTGTGTAATCTGCTGCTTGAAGGTTTGATTGATTTACTCTTAAGGGATATATTTACAATTTCCATGACTCCCATTTTTAAAAACTGTTTTTTCATCCTTCAGTTTAGTAAACCAGTTGAAAAAAAATAAAAATCCATATTCGATGCCAAATTCACCGCTGGAAGGAACGACACCTGCAAGCACCTCCTCCGCGCAGAATAAAAAAATAAATTGATTGGTGGATTGTGTTGTCCTTATAAAGGGTACTGTAAGTAAGACAATTCATTGGCTTTTAACATGTCAATCGTACCTTCTACTGTAGTGTGATTGGCGTTGACCCTCCCCATGTTGAATGAAATGCTGAAGCACGCCATTCTGAATATGATTCATATATGAATTATCATGTTGCTTAAAATCTTGTTAAGGCTGACTTTCTATTTCCAGCAATTGTGCTGTTGTGACTGGTGAAGACAGGCTGGGAAGCACACAGCCTGGTAGGCGTCGCCATTCTTCTTGAGGAAGCTCACCAACGGCCAGCGGCGCGACTTTTTACCAATTAAAGCAGACACAAGAGCGATGGCATATTGCGTTAAAGGCAGATCTGTGTGAGGTCGTCATTGTAAAGGGTTCTATTTTACGACCGTTTCGTGGTCGAACTGCACTGCAGCCTCGGAATGACACAGGAATAAAAGCCGCGTTATGGGAACGGAATTCAGGTGGGCATTGCTCTTTCATTACATAATTTTTTTTACAGTTTAATTAGGTATAATATGCTGCATGTTAGTTTGCATGTCTTTAAGAGTAAATGTCGAAAGATAAACGAGTGACTGTGTCAGGGCATAATGGTGTGAGAATACTGTTATCATGCACATCATCCTCTTCATCAGCGATAACCCTTATTGCTTACAATAAAATGCAAAGCACTTAATTATATAGTTGTGAATATAATGTCAAAGAGAAACCCTGATTTTGACCATATGAAATGTATATACACAGGGTATATAGGCCTATGATTTGAAATCCTTTCGGTGCAGCTTATAGTCCAAAATAAAAGAGCTTTCCAGTCAACCTCTGCGCGCAGTGGGGCCTGATTTTACAGTAGCATATATGTCGTTGTAGTTTCACGTTACACAGTCGTTACTGTGTTTGAATTACCGTCTTGTGACAGCACTGCAATATGCAGATCTGCCATTCAAACGGTTACAGATGCTGGAACTGTAGCATCATCGGACTGCAGCGTGAGGCTGTAGTACAGGGAGGTTTATGCATCAGCATTTCGGCTTGACTACAGGGCTAAGTGCCATCATGCAAACACAACACCGGCTAGCCAATGGGAGCACTTCTCCGCTGCTTCTTTGTAGCCTAAACATGTCCTTGATAGACAGACAGTAGACCCACTTTTGTGCGTTTTAAAGGCCTATATTCTCATAAATAAAGACTAGGGAAGTAAAGTATGATCGACACTGCAATATAATTTGAGCTATTTGACACAGAAAGACATCTTGCTGTTTTTCAGGTGAAGATTAATATTCTGTTGGTTAATGTTGAGTAGCTGGAGTATGAATTGTATACCTGATATTATACATCTTACACTAATGTTTACTGTGTAACTATAAGATCAGCCTCAGTCCCCCCCAAGGAGAAATGTCAAGGAATCGATCACCTTGATCCTCAGATTAGATTGATCATTCCAAAAATATGATGATTAGACGTCTACAACAAGGAATACCACGAACCAAATGTAGTCTGCTGAGTAAATGTCTGTTGACGTCAGATGTGTTTATATGTGTGACATAACATGATTGCTTTTGGTATTACTCGCTAGTCAGAGTGTAGCACATTTAGAGCTAAACAAACAAACAAAAAAAGGTTGTTCATGACCTTGTTTTGAAGTGAAATGCCACAGTGGATTATCACCGACAGAGACCTAGATTGGACGTTTTTCAAATCACAATTCAGTAGGGAGGGAGGCTCGCACACACACACACACACACACACACACACCAGACAAACACACACACACACACACACACACCAGACAAACACACACACACACACACCAGACAAACACACACACACCAGACAAACACGCACACACACACACACACACACCAGACAAACACACACACACACACACACCAGACAAACACACACACACACGCACACACACACACACCAGACAAACACACACGTTACATAAACGCACGCACAAACAAACACGGTCAAGCGAGGCTCCCGTAGACACACACACACACGTTCTTAGTCATGCACACTCAGACACTCAGACACTCTTCCTCCCTGTTGGTACGTCTCTCCCTGTCTTCTCCTTGACCTCCAACTGCGTGTCTCTTCACCCCTCAGCTGTGCTGCTGAACTGTGGGCCTTGGTGCTAATAGGCCTCCGACGCTGTTGTCCGGAGATACACTCGTTGTCTTCTACACCAAAAATGGCGCGGTGTGTGTGTGTTTGTGGGAGTGTGCGCGTGTGTTCGTGTGTTCGTCCCGAAACTGCTGAATATCTCACCCGGGACGGAAGTAGGAGACAGGAGAGGAGGGTTTATCAGCTGTCTGATATATATCCACATCCCTTTAGTATACGGTATTGCAGGGGTAAGTGTGTGTGTGTGTGTCACACTGGTGGTCCATGGTGTTGGTGGCGTCGAGCAGAGGCCCTGCTCCTCATGGTGCTGACTCTGCGAAACGGGGAGCAACTCGGTGACCTCCA
This sequence comes from Osmerus eperlanus, assembly GCF_963692335.1. Taxonomy (NCBI): domain Eukaryota; kingdom Metazoa; phylum Chordata; class Actinopteri; order Osmeriformes; family Osmeridae; genus Osmerus; species Osmerus eperlanus. The sequence goes on along the minus strand of NC_085039.1, from coordinate 8,705,819 downwards.
CACTCCTGGCTCAGGGACTGCTACTGCAGCCTCTCCGACACGCCACTGTTGTCCGTACACTTCACATTTGTAATTCCATCTGTATCCCTGTCCCCCTTCGTGTTTTGTTGTTGATGCTTGACGTCGTTCAATATCAGCAAATGTAGATGGGTAATGCAATCCCCCGGTTACCATCACTGAGTGTGTTCCATGTAGGAACGCTTGCTTTTCTTTTGATTATCATTTCGTAAGTGGTGGGCTATGGCTTTTCAAATGTGATTCTTTTTTGAGCACCTCTCTCCTCTGCCTACATGATTGTAGAATATGTAGAGTATATTCATTTAAACCAGGCTATATATTTTGCAAGCCATTTTCTAGTGAGGAAAACAGACCATTATATCTGGTCAATGTTGTCTTGGGAATTCTTTCTTATGGTGGTATTTCTGCTTTTTGTCATGTCATCTTTAGATCCTGTGTACATACTCACAAATCGGTATGGAACCAGGTGAAGTAAGAGTTTGAGAATTAAGGATGAACAAGGGAGAACAGTCAAGAGAGAACGTGTTGTTTGAAAAACATGACCGGGATGGAATGATTGACTCGTATGGTACAGTGTGTCTCACTAAACGGCGTGTATGATCAATAGGCAGCTGATGTGTTCAGGTAATACTAAACCGAGTAACCAGACCTGTTCTGACAGCCCCTGTTCAATGAGAAAACTGAGTACACACACAAACAATCGGCTGGAGGACATTGTGTACACAGGGCTATTGTACTCAGTGGCACAGGTGTGCCAGCGAAAGGAGTCATACACCGTCTCAGTTTCAGACTCTCACACCAGTGAGAAGGTTCTGGTCCTGGATCCGTTGCTAAGTGCTTGAAGCTCCAGGGAAACACCTTGCCTCCACACTCAGCTGGTCTCAGTTCAGTTTGGACTGGAATTGCGTGGGCGAATCAGATCAGTATCAGGGAAATGATCATCACTGTGGGAATTTGAAGTCGGTGTTATCTGTCCTGGTCACCCCATGCATGTGAACTACACTGGGACAGTTTGGTGTAATCCATTTGTGAGATTAGTGTTTGCTGCAGTCTGCATTATCTCTACCATGTTATTGAATAACCGAGAGACCTGGTGAGACTGTGGTTTAAAGCAAAGCAGACCAATGTGCTGTAATGGAACGTTACCTTTCTAAGTTAGCTTAATGATTTAAACCTAACTGAGTCATGGCGCCTTACAGTTAGTTTGCAGCCAGGTTGTGGAAAATAGTATTTTAAGACATTTTCCCTTGTGCTGTGTTCCAGGGAAAGAAACCGTCAGAAAATGGATTATTTTCGAAATGGGGAATTAAGAATCTAACTATATTTCTGAATGAGGCTACTTTCAGGAAACTCTGAGACAGAGTGAAGAACAGTCACACGCCACGTCAGATGGTTTGCCCAAAATGTGTCTGGTTATCTCTCAGGATCACCGTCAAAGCATCCGTACCCTGGTCATACCCAGAAAACACGCACAGGAAGTAGGAAGAAAGTAACCAATTATACACTAATATCATACGTAATTCGCTTTGCCAAGACAGAGCTTTGTCAAAGGAGGCCGTTTACAGACCACAATGTCATTACTGTTAGGATGAAGGGGGGTTTGGCTTGGGTGGGCTAGGCTTCTATTGGACAAGGTAAATACGTAATATGCAGTCAACAGTCCCTATAAGAGATGAGATGGGTCAGAAACAACAACCTCATGGTCCAATAGTCCAGTCACATGCACAGGGCCAACGGTACTGTGGAGATGTGATGTTGTTACATTTACATTTAGTCATTTAGCAGACGCTCTTATCCAGAGCCACTTACAGTAAGTACAGGGACATTCCCCCGAGGCAGGTAGGGTGAAGTGCCTTGCCCAAGGACACAACGTCAGTTGGCATGACCGGGAATCGAACAGGCAACCTTCGGATTACTAGCCCGACTCCCTCACCGCTCAGCCACCTGACTCCCTGATGTTGTTGAAGGAACAGGCCATGTGTCACCAGACTGACACAATGATCATGTAAATGAGATGGGAGCAACAACGAGGTCTGGTGCATCGTTAGTTACAGATTAGCGTGGGGGGCTGCCCTTGATCTCAAGAGTCCCCCGAGGCAGGGACAGACAGACAGAAGGGGGGGAGGGGGTGACACAGCGGGCAAGTAGGGGGTGGGGTGTTTTGATCAGAGTTTTTTCTGGTTGGGGGGGCTGGGGGGCTGGGGGGGGGGGTAGGAGGGCTAGAGGGATACATGTGTGGGGGGGGGGTAGGAGGGCTAGAGGGATACATGTGGGGGGGTGGGGGTAGGAGGGCTAGAGGGATACATGTGGGGGGGTGGGGTAGGAGGGCTAGAGGGATACATGTGGGGGGGGTAGGAGGGCTAGAGGGATACATGTGGGGGGGGTGGGGGTAGGAGGGCTAGAGGGATACATGTGGGGGGGGTGGGAGGCTTGATGGTGACGAGGCTGGACAATAGTGTTGACTGTTTCTGTGGTCAGTGAGAGCGAAGGAAAAGAAGCACTCAAGCACACACACACACGCACACACACGCACACAATGCGTTAATTGTGCACGTCGATTAACCGTTAAACGACAACACACACGGCACAGTGTTCACACGTTGGCTAGGGAGCACGGACACACATGGACACACACACAGCCACACGGATGCACGCTCTCCCTCTCACGCACCCACACAAACACCCCCCACCCCCTGCAGAATAGAGGCTACGGTGTCCCATCGCCTGCTCCCCCCGTCCTCTGCAATGAGGTCCCAAGTTCATCACGCAACCACCCCCTCTTCTCCCCCCGCTCTCGGCCTCCAGGGACGCCACAGCGAGGCAGCCAGTGCCACGCAAAAAAAACTAAAAACAAACCCTGCCTCGCCGGTGTGGTTCAGTAGTTGCAGGACCTTGATTCCGTCACCCCTACAGTATTCTGCCAGTCCTCCAGTAGTATCGCTCTGCCATTGCTCCAACCTCAGCCCCCCCTCCCCTCCTGCGTGACTCACACTCTCTGGAGTCTAGCCCGCTGCCTCCAATGACATTGGATGCTGTTCACTCCTTCCTGGAGTCTGGACAAACTCATGCCAACAGTGATGACCATCATCAGAGATACAGTGGATTTAGAAACCCGTCTTTACTTTTGATAGCAAAACACCCGGGTTTTGGGGCTTGGTGAAATATGTGATGCAAGGACTCCACTGTATTTATCCAATGAGGGTGAACATTTTATTTATTTTATTGACTTTATTGACTTATTTTATTTTATGATATCAAGGGTTAAGGCGTTACAGGTTTATTGCGTTGAAGGTAATGTAAAGGGTTGTTATTTGAGTTTGTCCGACTTAATCACCTCAGTGTGCTTTTCACATTAATCTCTGCAGCCATTATTTCGTTGTTTTGGAGGAGGCTCGTTCTTACAGAGAGTCTCCATTGTGACATTTCGGGATGCCGTGGACCGAGATGTTTCTCCCTCTCTGATGCGATTGGTCTCATGTGCTTGTTAATGGCTCTTTTGATTGGACGGGCCCTCGTACATGAATACAGCCCTTGTCCCCTCTTTCCCCCCTCTTCCTCCAGGCCTTTTCGGTCTTGCGCTCGTCTCCATGCTTTGGTAGTTGTGTGTCGGTGTGACCGCGCGGTGGCTGATTCTACAGGCTGCTATCGTGGTGCTCTATACTGTTACATTGGTTATTGTAGCTTTGCATAGGCTACTCTGGTCGGTTCTGACTTGGATACCAGGGGCTCCCCTCAGCCATTATTCTGCTGCACTCTGCTAGTGTGTGTGTGGTTGTGTGTGGTGTGGTAAGTGTGTTTTCTTGTTTAGCTGTGTGTCCTCTCGTCCAGCATTCTGCTGATAAGGAACTGTGCTTTCGGCCCACTCTCTCTCTCTCTCTCTCTCTCTCTCTCTCTCTCTCTCTCTCTCTCTCTCTCTCTCTCTCTCTCTCTCTCTCTCTCTCTCTCTCTCTCTCTCTCACTCTCTGTCTCTCTCCTCATCTCCTTCTGCAGATGTGCACAAGTCCCACGTTCTAGCAGGGTGTCCATTTGTTAGATTTATGCTAAATTACCCTCATCCTGCGCTTACCGGAGTGTGCGCGTTTGTGCGTATATGCTTGTGTGTGTGTGCACGTTTGTGTGCCAGCCAACTTCACTGGATTCGCCCGGTAACAGAGCTACCGGGCGAATCCCCCCCCCCCCCACATATACGTAATACGGGGCAGTGAACACAGACAACTAGCCACAGGGGTGGACTCAGACTGAGAAATGGCTCCCAGAATCCCTGTTAAACAGTAGCTGCAGGACGTCTCTGTGTCTGTCTCACACTGAGCTCCAGACTCTCCTACCCAGGGCTCGTCTGACGCTTCATGGCTGCAGCGTTGGACAGGGAAGTCAAGACTGGAGGGAGGGAGGGAGGGAGCGAGAAGGAGATGGAGGCAGTGAGAGAGGGAGATGGAGGGAAGGAGAGATAGAGGAAGATGGTGGGAGAGAGAGGGAGAAGGGGGAAGGGAGAGAGGGAGATGGATGGAAGGGGAGAGAGGGAAATGGAGGGAAGGAGAGAGAGAGGGAGATGGTGAGAGAGAGAGGGAGAAGGGGAAGGGAGAGAGGGAGATGGAGGGAAGGGGAGAGAGAGAGAGATGGTGGGAGAGGAGATGGAGGGAGAGAGGGAGATGGAGGGAGAGAGAGGCAGAAGGGGGTTAGGGAGAGATGGAGGGAGAGAGAGAGATGGTGGGAGGGGGAGAGGAGATGGAGGGAGAGAGGGAGATGGAGAGAGAGAGAGGCAGAAGGGGGTAGGGAGAGAGGGAGATGGAAGAAGGGAGAGAATAGGAGATGGATGGAGGGAGGGAGATAGCTGAGAGGAGACCTAGCCCTGCTCAATAGGGCCTGCAATTTAACAATGGCCAGTGAAATGTTGCACATTGCGAAGCTCGCGTAAACATGCTTTCCTTCACACATCCAAGGATTATCATGACAAACACTCAGTCATAACAGTACCCTTATCAGAAAATAGGATTGATGGATTAACTCCAGGGTTGAATTGCTATATTTTCCTCACTGTGAAATTACTGATAGATTTTGAACTCGACCATAAACGATAAAAAAAGAGGTATGTACACTGTTATCAGGCAGGTTTTCAGGAAATAATTCATTCAATTTCAAATCATTCATTACTCTTCCCCTTTCTGATTATGTTTGCTTCAGAACTACAGAAAAAATCCTAAATGAAACCCCCATTGCTAATGCTTGAGCTATAATTATCTTGAGCTAATCGCAAACCGACATTCGACTTCTAAGGATCCACATAATCGCTTCTTCTAAAGATAACGTCATGCTCAGGACCACAGAGCGATCAATACCTTCCACGCACTCTAATGTCTCTTAGATGCTAAGTGTCAGTGACTGGTCACTGAGAAGGGAAGTTTGGCTGATATTATTATGGGATGTGGTGACTGGGTGTGCTCGGAATGCCCGATGACATCACGATGACTCAGGTCCATACGCCCTCTTTAAATCTTTTGGTCCTGTAAGGATGTAGGTGGTTTGGTTTGGCTGTGTTGGACAGATATCCCTTGTATGGATATGTGTGTCGATCGCTGTAACGCTAATGGAATGGTGCTATTTTCTGAGTTTAAATCAGTCCATCCAATCAATCACACCAGTCAGTATCCAGTCAGTTCATAGTTCTTCATAGTGTTCTCAACCACCCTTTTTGTTCCTGACAGGTGAAGAACCCTGATTCTATTGGCTCCACGGCCCAACCCGACAGCCAACCCGGCCACAGCCCAGAGGGGGAGACGAGGTGAGGACATTCCACCCGCAGCCTCCCCCCCCCCCCCCCCCCGACAGGCCCACAGTGGATCGCTGCACCGCCGACCCCCCCACCACAGCCACCGCCATGTCCACCCCTAGCGGCAGCCCTGAGAGGGAGGGGGGCACGGGGGGGCCTCAGCTGGATGGCCTGGATCCCGACCCCACCTCCACGGGCAGCCCCATACTCAGCCCGGACTCCTCTTCCCATGATGCAACTCTGTCGGCACCGGCCGCCTCCCCGGCAGACTCGGAGAGCCTGAGCCCTGACGAGCTGGAGCTGCTGGCCAAGCTGGAGGAGCAGAACAGGTGAGACACGAGGCAACCCGCCCGGTCACACTCCTGTTATACTGGTTGTGGACCCGCCAAAGGCAGGCTACATTCACAATATTTACATATATATTTGTATAGACGTATACCTTTTATTTTACAAGGAAAGCCATTGAAGAACAACCTGGCAAGAGATTAAGGCCTCTTGTAGGGACAGGCCAGTTGCAGTGCCTGAATGTTTTAGGCTCAACATTTAAGGTTAAACAAAGAGTGACGTAGCTTGATGTAAGACAAACACTCAATTGACAAGGCCTAGTACATTCCCCAGTGGGACTTGTGCTTGAATCTTATCTAAAACTCAAATGGGGAAATAGCTGGCCTTTAGCTGTTTGGAGAGCTAGCTCACTTTAAGCTGTTGTGTCTACAGTAGAAGGCTCCCCTTACTTACAATAAGCCTACACAGATACGTTGTGTTTCTACTATCAGAGATGCAGCTTGGTGTTGATAACAGCCCGTGAACAATAGACTCAGTGTCGCTCTATTCTGAGGTGTGCCTCAAGGCCTAGTCATTTGACCGGACAAGTTGTCTCGAAAGGTTTTCGTTGTGTTTGTAATCATATTCCCCTGAAGCCTGTGTATAACTTTTCAACCCCTACAGGGTCCAACCCTTAAGCACTCAATACCCTAAGGATGCATCCAAGCATCTATCTACTTCTTTCTCCCGTTATATCTTTATATCAATCTTCATCCTCCATTTATATCATTATAGATATACATGTCAATCCAACTATCAGTGTGTAGCACGGTTAGTCCAGTAGCCTAGCAAGAGTTTGCACATGGTTGAAGATTAGCAGGAAGCAGCAGTTGTTATTAAGACTACCACTTAATAACAACCACTTTGCGCCTTTAGCACCCTGTTTCCATGCACGGCCTCTCGCGTGAGAAGCTCTAACCTCCAAAAACGGTGGTTCTTCCTCGTCTCGTGTCCCAGGCTTCTGGAAGCCGACTCCAAGTCCATGCGCTCGATGAGCGGCTCGCGGCGCAACAGCGGCTCCTCGCTGGTGTCCAGCTCCTCGGCCTCGTCCAACCTCTCCCACCTGGAGGAGGACACCTGGATCCTGTGGGGGCGCATCGTCAACGAGTGGGAGGAGTGGAGGCGCAAGAAGGACAAGCTGCTGAAGGTGAGGGGGGGAGGGGGGATGGAGGGATGAAGCGAAGAAGGGATTCTGACTTGTTCTAGGGAGGGGGAATCAAACGGGATGAAGGGAGAGAAAAGCTGAAAATGGAGGTCGTCCAAAGGGACCAGGAAGGGTGGTTGTTTTGGACGAGGGACACGGGTTGGATGCAAACAAACGAGAAGCCTGGAGTTGATCTCTCCTCACTTCCCTTCCACTTCCAATCTCTATTTCTATCTCCCTGCCTCTCCATCTCCCCCTTTCTCTCTCTCCCCCCCCCCCCCCTCTCTCTCTCTCTCTCTCTCTCTCTCTCTCTCTCTCCCCTCTCTCTCTCCCCCCTCTCTCTCCCCCTCCCCTCTCTCTCTCCCCTGCCCCCAGGAGCTGATCAGGAAGGGCATCCCCCATCATTTCCGGGCCATCGTGTGGCAGTTGCTGGGCAACGCCACAGACATGCCCGTGAAGAACCAGTACTCTGAGCTGCTGAAGATGTCGTCACCCTGCGAGAAGCTGATTCGCCGGGACATCGCCCGCACCTACCCCGAGCATGAGTTCTTCAAAGGCCAGGACAGCCTGGGCCAGGAGGTGCTCTTCAATGTCATGAAGGTGACCGGCCTTGAACTTTTGACCTTTGGCCTTTTATGCTCTGTTTTCCTCCATGTTATGTACACATACCAACAAAAAAAAGGATGATCTTTTTCAGTCACCAATTACAGCTTGGTACACCTGTAGCATTTATAAATCCTGTGTGTACCTGGTCATGTGCAGAACACAGTACTGTGTTTAGGTGTGTGAGTATGTTTGCATGTGTGGTAGGGGTATGTTTATGGTCCTATACCTCACGTGGACCTGTGTGTTCCAGGCATATTCTCTGGTGGACCGGGAGGTAGGCTACTGCCAGGGCAGTGCCTTTATCGTGGGACTGCTCCTCATGCAAGTAAGTACACAGTCGCACACACACACACATGCACACACACACCCTCACAAATGAAGACAAACACAGACAGGCACTTGACCTCCCTCCACCTTCCCTTCCGGAATGTTCCAGATGCCAGAGGAAGAGGCGTTCTGCGTTTTCGTGCGTCTGATGCAGGAGTATCGTCTCCGGGAGCTGTTCAAGCCCAGCATGGCCGAGCTGGGTCTCTGCATCTACCAGTTTGAGTACCTGCTCCAGGTGAGCAGGAGACTTAGAACACCACTTACTGGTATCTACTGTCACGGTGAGCCCAATGTGAAAGTGGGACTTTGAACAGGTTCCTGCCTAACCTTTCTGAGTTTGCTTGTATCGACTGCGGAATTCAGGAAGAGGAACGATTCCTAAAATACAAAACCCAGACACAGGGAAAACATTGTCCACAGGGGGGCAGCAGATATACTCATCATACTCGTGAGAGAGCCACAGATGAGATATTTAGTGGAAATGTGTTTGGCTTTCAACGCTGTCCCCTTATTATCATTTTTATGAAAACAACATGCTTTTCCTCTCTCTCTCTCTCTCTCTCTCTCTCTCTCACTCCTCTCTCTCTCTCTCTCTCTCTCTCTCTCTCTCTCTGTCTCCCGTCTCTCTCTCCATCCATCCCTTCTTTTCTTCCCTCCACTCAGGAGCAACTGCCAGAGCTGAACGTCCACTTCCGCTCTCAGAGCTACCACACGTCCATGTACGCCTCCTCCTGGTTCCTCACCCTCTTCCTCACCTTCCTCCCCCTGCCCGTCGCCACGCGCATCTTCGACATCTTCATGTATGAGGTGAGAGACCCGGCAAACATGCGACATTATTGTTGATTATTATTATTATTGAAAAACATTGGGGCGTGTGTGTGTGTGTGTGTGTGTGTGTGTGTGAATCGTGGCATGTTTAGCAGTGCTTGGGCTGTTTGTACTGACTCAGCTAATGGGGCACTATGGGGAACAATGAAAAAACAGTTGAGGTCAATTGAGGTCAGGTCAGGCTGGTTTACTTGTGGCTGTTTGTGAGTCTGCAAAATGATTCGGGGTGTGGGGTTCTCACCCTTTGCTCCTCCTCCCCCCCCCAACCCACCAACCCCCCACAGGGTCTAGAAATCATCTTCCGCGTGGGCATGGCCATCCTGCAGTACAACCAGACAGACCTCATCCAGCTGGACATGGAGGGGATGTCCCAGGTGAGTCAAGTCACCGCCAGCGGGCACGCCGCTGCTCCCTATTGAGCGGCCTTGTCATTCAATGTGACTCTCTCTCTCTCTCTCTCTCTCTCTCTCCCTCCCCTCTCTCTCTCTCTCTCTCTCTCTCTCTCTCTCTCTCTCTCTCTCTCTCCTCTCTCTCTCTCTCTCTCTCTCCCCCCTCACTCTCACTCTCTCTCTCTCTCTCCATCTCTCTCTCTCACTCTCTCTCTCTCGTCTCCATCTCTCTCTCTCTCTCTCTCTCTCTCTCTCTCTCTCTCTCTCTCTCTCTCTCTCCCCCTCCACTCCCCCTCACTCTCCCTCTCTCTCCCTCTCTCTTTCTCTCTCGTCTCTCCCTCTCTCTCTGATTCCATCTCCGTCCCTCTGGCAGCACTTCCAGAAGGTTATTCCTCATCAGTTCGACAGCTGCACAGACCAAGCTCATCCTGAGGGCCTACCAGGTCAAGTACAACCCAAGAGGATGAAGAAGTAAGCTGCACGTTTGGATCTTCCATTTGGTTTATAAATGAATAATTAAGAAGCCATATGCCAGAGGAGGGTGCTGTTAATCAGATCCACTGGGACATGATTTGATAAAGCTGCTGTTGTTGTTGTACACATATACTGATGGGAATGTATATCCACTAACTGTCCAAAAGGCCGGAGATTAGAAAATGAGTTTGAGATGAATCTTGTTCAACTGATATTGATGAAAGTGTTATCATCTGTATTTGGTCAGGCTTGAGAAAGAGTACACCACAATCAAGAACAAAGAGATGGAGGAGCAGATAGAGATCAAGGTGAGAGGGATGTCTGTCTAATATGTTCCAACCTTGTTTGAACTCATATTACAGAAGCATTATTGGAAGGGTTATATCAAGGACTAATCCCCTTTCCCCCCTTCTTTCTCTCCCTTTCTCTATCCCTTAATCTCTCTCCCACTCCTTTTCTCTCTCTCTGTCTCCCCACACACACACACACACACACACACACACACACACACACACATACACTCAGAGGTTACGCACAGAAAACAGGCTACTGAAGCAGAGGATTGAGACACTGGAGAAGGTAAGAGAGATTGGGTTAGATTTAGTCACTTACAGTTTTTCACAATTGCTAAAACACAGTCACCCATTTTCTCAAAACTGTAAACACAAAACGTCTCTGAAAACCTCTGAATCCTCTTGCAAAATGAAACTTTCGCCTCAAAAACAGATTTACCTGTGCTCAAAATCAAACACTGCTCTCAAATCATAAACAAATTGATCAAAATTATATACACTATCAAGCAGTCAGTAAACAATACACCAAAAAATAGAAAACACATTGTTCAAAACATATAGTTCTCAGGGAGAAGTACATTTTTACGTAATCTCAAAACAAATTTCATATTTATCCGTCATTGTCTTTTGATGAACAAAAACATGTTCTATCATAGTATCTTAAAATGTATCAGAAATTACTACTCTGCTTTGCTCTTTGCAATTGTTTTGTTCTTTCTCCCCCTTGTACCCCTATACAGTACTGTACCCTGCATCTCACTACTCACAACTCACTCTTGTTCTTTGTTGTTATGAACCTGCAACCAGTCAAAATCTATTGAGCAGTCAGTACTGTTACTGTAACAAATGGAAAGCACAATGTTCAGGGCCATACAATTTGTTCATTGTACAGTATACAGCCTACAATGCACTGTACTACAGTATACAATACTGAAAGGGACAAAAATCAAAGGAGTAAACACGTGATCAATGTGCTTTTTCTTGTCTTTGGGCTGGGTTAGGCCAGAGAACTTTCTCGACATCACAAGCAATATTTTCCCACCTTCAACAACCCGTTTGCTCTCTGAACTGGCTTATATTGGTTGTGTCACATCATTTGAAACAAGTGAAATCAATTTTGAGTGGTTGTGTTTAATCAATGACATGTTTTCTCTATTTGTATTTGATTGTTGCCATTTGTGTTTACCAGTATGGATGACATGTGCATTAGAGTGCAGAATGTGTTTTAAAAATGAGAATGTGTTTAGAGTTTTGCTGAACAGACTAAGTGAGATCTGCAAATTGTGTTTTACCATGTGAAATGGTTTAAGGTATTGACAACAGACATGCACAATTAGCTACATGAGTTCAGGCAACTGAGAACTTTGTTCAGCCAATGGGTTTTAGTGTTTTAGCAATTGAGAAAAACTGTAATGGTCACGTGACTCAGCTTTGTGACTCACAGCTTTGTGACTCACAGTAAGATCAAAGTGATGTGTCCCTCATGAATGTTAATATGATACATCGTACTGGTACTTTAGATCAGTGAGATCATTTTCTATCGAACGCATTTAAAGGTAACGAGGGTTGCGTGCGTGCGTGTGTGTGTGTGTCCGTGTGTGTGCTTGTGTGTGTGTGTCCGTGTGTGTGCGTGTGGGAGAGAATGAGAGAGTGCTTCGATTTCCTTCTTTCTCTCTGCTGTTTTTGTGAGCAATACTTTTCTCTCTCCTTTTTCTCACCATCTTTGCATCCAACGGTTCAACACCCCCCCCCCCCCCCACACCCTCCTCCGCACACACACACACACCACACAAACCACAACATGTTTTCCTTCTAATGGGTTGTCAAACGTGTTTTGTTTTCGTTTAATTTATTTTTATGATTTCTCATTTTTCCCCTTTTCACCCTTAAAAATATTACTTTTTTTCTTCTTCTCTGCACTCTGTTTCTTTTCCCCCTTTCTATTGTTGTCTTTTATTTTTATCCATCCATCCCATCCTCTCTGTCTCCTTCTTCTCTTGGCCATCCTCCTCTTCCTCCCCTCCGTCGCTACTGTAGGAGAGCGCTGCTTTGGCAGACAGACTGATCCAGGTACAGTACTGAATAAACCACCTGGTCACTATCCTGTCCTCTACTCCTCCCTGGCTTCCTTCCTTCCACCTGCACTGCCTGTCTCCCTCTCCAGAACGGCTTCAAAATAATATCGATTTGTTTGGCATGACAGAATGTTTGTTTTTGTACTTGTCTATTTGTGTTATTGTATGTACGTTTTTTTGGACCACGCTACCCCCAATCCATCTGCCCTTGACAGCATGTGGATCCATGTGTACATAGCAGGAATTCTCATGTGTAGTTTTACTGCCCTGCATGTGAAAAGACTTAGTACATGTGTGCTCCCACGCCCTGTTTCCGGCCCTGCCAAAATTAGCGGGATCATATTTAATTCTAATGTAATTTCAGCTGTTAGATTATTTGATATTTTAACAAGTCACAGCATGTAAACCATCACAAACGGCATTAATCCTAGAACAGCGTGTTTTGCATCTGAGTACGACAGAAGTACAATCACAAACTAGTCATAAATGGCCCACCAATGTCTAAAACTCAACAACAACAAAAAACACGCTTCTCCCCTCACGCTGTCTCGCTCTGTCCAGGGTCAGGTGACCCGGGCCCAGGAGGCAGAGGAGAACTACGTGATCAAGCGGGAGCTGGCGGTGGTGCGTCAGCAGTACAGCACGGCCAGCGAGAGCCTGGGGAGAGCCCAGGACACCATCCAGGAGCTACAGCAACACAAGGTAGCTGGCTTGCTGTCTGGACCAGGGCCCGGGGAAAACACGTCTCTGGCGTGATGAGAGGACGCTAGTGTGGGTCAAAAAAGACTGGGATGAAAGAACAAAAATGGAAGAATGAAAGAAAGAGAGAATGAAGAGAAACAGAGGGAAAAAAGCGAGTGGATGAAACACTGGTATTTGCAGGCTGAGGTGAAACAGACCTGATTTTATCCAAGCTCATTTTAGCATCTGCCCATCTTTATTTGATTTACTTTGATATGGTATTACATGTACATGTATCAGTGGGCATGGATGGGTTTGGGGATTCTTGCTGCTATGAGAAGCATGTCCTCTGTGGTTACTCTTCACCTCAAGGTGGACATCGCCACTCTGCATACTTGCAATCGACACGTTCCTTGTCCATTTAAAAGATATTCACACACAAAATATCGATGACATGGTAGAAAAGATAATTGTTCTGTAAGACGAAACGGTTCATTTCCGGCGCGAGCACAGAAGAGTGTCAAAATGAATATCCTCTTCGTGTTGGGTTTTGACCTCAATCTTGCCAGGGTGACACGGGTGGTGCAGTTCAGTGAGAAATTCAGAACACTTCTTCTGAAAAGTTATCATATTACAATACTGACACAGAACAAACACCGTACACCGTTTTTTTTCACTACTGAATTATGAACTGTATGTTCTTTGAGAAAACCGGATGAAGTCTTTCAGTAAACAAGATAAATCAGAGCACAGTACATACTATTACGATGAGTTCATCTTTAAGCCGGGAGACAGGATACTGTTTAGGGCTTCGACTATAGAGGACAAGTTCAAATCTCAAATACAGGAAAGAAATGTGTTTCAAAGTATCACAGGAAATCAATCACTTCCACTGTGGCTATTTGAGGCTCAGGGCATACATTGCCCTGTATACATCAGAATGTACAGTACGTTCTCTATATCACTAAGGCCATTCTACGTAGCCTATTGGCTGTCCATATTTTGGATGGAGCTGAATGTGATGTTACACCGCTAGTGGCTCTACACAAGCTACATGCTAATTGGTTAAACATGCCACCCAGCTGGAAGGAAACAATCGTTTCTCAGTCCTCGAGCTGCTACCGTTTTCTTGCAGCTGAGTGGTGAATCCATGTGCAAGGGTGTGCAGGGTGTTGCAGAGACACAGCCGGCACTTGTGTGACACTGCCTTTAGGTGTTTTGGGCCGAAATGCCCCGAGCATGGCTCTCATTCTCCCCCAATTGATCTCTGTCCTAGTTTGGGTTTTGCCCATTTACATATATATCATGAGATTAAACATCCATTCTTCTTTTAGTTTGGTTTTCAGTAGGATCACCACTCTGGGCATTTGACTAGTTTTAGTTTCAGGCTTGGTTTCTCACACATTCACACACACACACACACACACACACCCATTTGTCACACTCAGTCACAGAGCAGAAGTGTGAGAGAGTTGGGTGTGTGGGAAAGGGCATGTGTGTGTGTGTGTGTAAGTGTGGTAGTGTTTGTATGGTTGTGAATGGGAGTAGTTGCAGCTGTGATGACTAGTGTGTGTGTTCATGAAGCTGAATTCACACACCTCCAGTTTCTCCTTTCTCACTCATATTGAGACCGAGGGCCTCATTTACTAACAGGATTGTGCCCATTTCAGGCGTACAATAGCGGGTAAAGACATAAAACCGTATTTACAAAGGCAGCGCACTTGAGTAAAAACGCAGATTACCGCTGCTGGGAGGGTATAAGGGAAAGTGGGCGTGTGCCGCAAAGAGATGGGAGGAGAGGTGTATTTCTTCCTTGTAACATGTTTATGTTAGCTGTAACTTCGTGAACCAATATTTCTATCTCCTGTTCGCTGAACCTTCTTTTTCTTTTCCTCGTATCACCCATGGTGTCAGTAACATGCAGGCGATTTTTCCCGTCTTTTAACCGCGCGCTAATTAACACTAAAGGGCGGAGTAAGGCGCTGATTGCCCGACGAGGACCTGGTTTGATAAATACAACGCAAAATGTGGAAACACACCGTGCCCTATTTGCGGTTGGGCAGAGGCGCAGATTAAGCTGCGGTCGCAATGTTAGTAAATGAGGACCTGAAACCTGTGGAGGGGGCTTGAAATACAAAATCAGAGGAACTCTTTCTCACCGTGTCACTGTAGAATTTCTTTTTTCTCTCTCAGTGATATGATAAGATAAGAAAACGTTACTGTCCATTAAATCGACATAGAATGGACATTTGCCAGCATTCTGGCAACGGTATAGAACTAACCATAAAGAAAAACTAAAATACATCAAATATATTTTCAGCAGCAGGAGTGATCATGGGCGGGGGGGGGGGGGATTTTATCATGACCTTGTTTAGAATGGCCACTGCAGAGGGCACACATCATTTCCTGTGGGAAAGAGGTCAGAGGCCAGACGTTATGAGAAAGCTGTACACCAGCTGTACACCAGCTGTACACCAGCTGTACACCAGCTGTACACCAGCTGTACACCAGCTGTACACCAGCTGTACACCAGCTGTACTCCTCCCCACTTCCAGGTGGAGGAGGGTAGTCATGCTGATGAGGAGGTGGAAGATAAGGATGAAGACAGTGGTATGGCGTTCCCTGAAGGCTAGCACACCTTCATGTGTGATCGACATGTGGGGTCTCAGTCTCTTACTGGTGTATTTGTCTCTCAGTACACCGAGCAGTTTGTGATTGGTCAAAATGTGGGGTCCCGGTGTCTGATTGGTGTATTTGTCTCTCAGTACACCGAGCAGTTTGTGATTGGTTCAAATGTGGGGTCCCGGTCTCTGATTGGTGTATTTGTGTCCCAGTCCCCCGAGCAGTTTGTGATTGGTCAAAATGTGGGGTCCCGGTCTCTGATTGGTGTATTTGTCTCCCAGTACACCGAGCAGTTTGTGAACGGTCTGCAGACACAGCTGGAGCAGTCTCGGTTGCAGGAGGCGGAGCTACTGGGCGCCCTGAAGCAGATGCAGGACAAGGTGCTGGACCTGGAGAAGGTGAGCTCCCACCGTGGATGTGCGCGGGCGTTTGGATCGGATGTATCGCGTGTGTGTTTTACGTTCTCGTGCGTCGGTGTGCTTATTCCGTCTACGAGGGTCGTGTGTTTTCCACGTCTGTGTGTTTCACGTCTGTGTGTTTCACCTCTGTGTGTTTCACCTCTGTGTGTTTCACGTCTGTGTGTTTCACCTCTGTGTGTTTCACGTCTGTGTGTTTCACCTCTGTGTGTTTCACGTCTGTGTGTTTCACCTCTGTGTGTTTCACGTCTGTGTGTTTCACCTCTGTGTGTTTCACGTCTGTGTGTTTCACCTCTGTGTGTTTCACGTCTGTGTGTTTCACCTCTGTGTGTTTCACGTCTGTGTGTTTCACCTCTGTGTGTTTCACGTCTGTGTGTTGGGGGTCAGATGGCTGAGCGGTTAGGGAGTCGGGCTATTAATAAGAGCGTCTGCTAAATGACTAAATGTAAATGTTTCACACGTCTGCTACGTGTGTTTCCTCTCCGTGGTGCGCGCGGCTCCAGAGGAGCAGCTGCCTGCCTGATGAGAACAACGTGGCCCAGCTGCAGGAGGAGCTGAAGCAGCTGAAGCTGCGGGAGCTGGAGACCCTGACCTCCTTCAGGGAGATGCAGGACGCAGTGACTGACCTCAACCAGCGCTGGCAGGTACCACACACACACACACACACGCAGGCAGCATGAACACACCGGGGACCTTTGCACGTGCTTCATTCCCCCGGGCTCCTCCCCCCCTCCTCCCCTCCACCCTCCTCTCCCCCCCCCCCCTCCTCCCCCCCCCCCTCCTCTCCCCCCCCCCCCCTCCTCCCCCCCACCCTCCTCTCCCCCACCCCCCCCACCCCCACCCTCAGCACCACATGTCGCGGGGCAGCGGCGGCGGCGGTCATTGGAAGGAGTCCCCCAAGAAGAACGCCATGAACGAGCTGCAGGACAAGCTGCTGACGGTGCGCCTGCGCGAGGCTCAGGCCCAGGCCGACCTGCGCGAGGTCAAACTCAAAGCCCTGCAGCTGGAGAGCCAGGTCAGTCCGGAGGGTGCCTTGGCGTCGAACCTCATTCGAAGGGAGCTTCCCTTTATCAATGTTGTCATGTTATTAAAGGGAACTTCACGTAGTCTGCTTGAACGACCCATAAACATGAGCCCCCCTTCCTACCCTCCCTCCCTATCTTTTTTTGTGCTCCCTTAAGAACCAGATCAACAGTAAGCTGATTGGCCGCCACGAGCAAGAGGGTGTGGCCCAGCAGGAACGGACACAAGTGCTAGCCAATCAGAACAAGGGGCTGCAGACCCAGCTGAACGAGATGAAGCGGAAGCAGTCCGAGTTTGACTGCAAGGTGCGGGGGCGAGAGAGCGAGAGGCAGGGAAGAAAGGAATGGAATAGAATCTTGTGGAGAGATAGTGGGTGAAGGGATCGGGGAACGACTGAGATGTGAAGAGAGGGAGAGAGAAGGATGGAGTGGAGGGGAGAGAGAGAAACAGGGAGGTACTAAAGGAGGGCGACGAAAGGGGGGATGGAGGTGTGTAGTAAAAACGGGAGAGAAGGACCAGAGAGTGAACGAGAGGGTGCAGGACAGACGAGTGCTGCCAAGGTGACTCTAGATGGGCGGGGGGGGGGGGGGGGGGCGTTGTGTGCATCTGCAGCACGACCAGACGATCAGTTAGCACAAAGGAACGTCGGCTTCGACTCATGAAAGCTTTGTGGTCCGGTAGAGAGGCAGAGCGTTAAGAGAGAGACGCGGCGCTTTTCTTTTCTTTTTTTTCTCTCAATCTGCTTTCCGTCCCTCAGAGCAAAGAGGAGGTGATGGAGGCTCGCCTGCGAGAAGCAGAGAACATGGCGGCCATGGCTGAGCTAAGACAGAAGGTCGCCGAGCTGGAGATACAGGTAACACATTGTTTGTGTGTCTGCGTGTGCGTGTGTGTGTGTGTGTGTGTGTGTGTCTGTGCATGCATGTCTTATCACTTCTATCTCCATGTCCCGCAGAAAGAGGAAGGATTGATCCAGGGGCAGTTAAACCACTCCGACTCCAGACAGTACATCACCCAGCTCCGGGACCACATCGCTGAGCTCAAGAACGAGGTCAGACACACACACACACACACACACACACACTGTGACCACCCTTCTGTGGTCCACAAAAAAAACGATTGCCTTTCCCCTTTTAACAGCCCTCAGAGATGTGTGAGAACCCTAGCTTCAGTGCGTAAACACTCGCGCTTTCAGGCCTGTGCTTGCTCATTCAGAGAGGAGGTGTGCGTGACAGTAAACGTTACGCGTCAACAGAGAAGGTGTACTGGGACGGCCCTGAACTTTGCAATTTTCTCTAAGAGTGTATTCGCTATTTCTTAGAGTGCAAATATTTGTCATATGCGAAGGCTTTTCCGCCCAAAGGGAAACAAAACCTGCGTGACTGTGTCTGAGAAAAGATCACATGTAAAATACAACACTTACGTCGTAATCAGAGACAGTGTGTCGGTGCGATTATACAGTAAGGTGGAGTCGGGGGCGGGGGGTGGAGTCAGGGGGGGGGGGGGTTGACAGAGAACATGTTAAAGTGACCCAGGAAGATACAGGACGCGTGTAAATATGTGTACTTGTATTTGTGTCACATCTACTCTGCCTGGCAGCGCAGCCTAGATTTGTTTGATCTACCGTGTAAAAAGAATGAGTGATTTAATGGGAGGAAGAGGTGGGCGGATGCACACTCATTTCATTTCCATTGGTTAACCACTAAGCCCCTCCCCTTTTCACTCAGCCCAACTTGTCCTGACTCACTTTGACACCTGTACTCTATCACACACATCTGTGTGACTTGTAAGAAAAAACACACACACGGCAGGCACTCGCACACTTTCTGACGCACATGGAGATATTGGCTGTGGCTTGCGTCTGTCACGCAATTACGCCCACCACACACCAGCAGTGCTGACTGGGCCCACAGTTCTTTAGAAAACACCAAATCAGATGATGGAGGACCCCCAGAAATCTGAAAAAGGGTAAATCGGAAACCACACATGCTCTGATTTGCTATGAACGTAGCGGCCTAGTTGCAATTTCCTGGGCACATAGATCAAGAACATACTGTGAAAAACCACAGGTGCCCCTCACCGCAACCTAAACATGACTACCTGGCAAGGTTCGCCTATTGACAACTGTGACATATTGTACTGTTTGTACAATCCCCCCCCAAATCCTTCGAAATAGATGCAGCCGTGACAGAACTGATTTGTTGACGGTGTAACCTTGGTATAGTACTTCTTAAAAATATATTCTCCTTTTGGCCTATTTAGGTCAGGCAGCTCCGCGGACAACCCTCTAAGTTCCCCCCCGGCTCCCGCGTCAGCAGCAGCGGTAACTACCAGGACCTTTGCCTGGCCAGCCCCGCCTCGGCCGAGGGAGACTACCTGAGCTCCGACGAGGACCTGCTGCCTAGCCCGCTGCCTGCCAACGCCCTCTACCCGGCCCTGCCCGGGCCCTGCCACCCTTCGGCCCGCCTGGACAGCGAGGGGAGCACCGACAGCGAGGCGGAGGAGCGGACGGCGCCCCACCCAGACGCCCACCACAACCCCCCGCAGCTGTACGGAGGTATGGTGTGTGCAGCCGAGACTCTGGACAACTAGGCTGCAGTAGCCCTGATGGACAACGGTGGCCCCTGACTCCCCCTGGGAGGGTTACTGATGTGACCTGACGACCCTGATCCACGCTCCACGCTGTCAACCACGGAAGCGCTCCCCCCCTCCTCTCCCCCCCTCCGCTCCAGGGACACTTCGGCCTCTCTCTCTCTCTCTCTCTCTCTCTCTCTCTCTCTCTCTCTCTCTCTCTCTCTCTCTCTCTCTCTCTCTCTCTCTCTCTCTGACGTCTCTCCATTTCTCCTCTCGTCTCTCTGAACGACCTCTCAGTCCTTATCTCTCGGTCGCTCATCTACCCTGTTCCCACAGAATCAGTTGTTGCCAAATCATTGCATCTCCTATCCGTCTCTCTCCCTTTTCCACGCTCTCTCTCTCTCTCTTCGGTTTGCCGTGGGTCCCTGCCCTCCCTGTGGGGGTATTCATTTAGCCATTCTCCCTTTTCTTGCCCTTTTCAATTCATTCCCACATCACCCACCGGACCAGGGCAAAGAACCGTTTCTTCCAGTACTCCCTCTCACTGTGCAGAAGAGACAAACACATACATATTCACACAGCGAACCCAGAGGAAATAATAAATGGGCCATTGATGAACTCGTCTTTTCGCCATGAAACGCTGACCCTTAAACAAACTGGAGCAGTTGTCTACTGTGCAGAAAATCATGACTGGGTACCCGGTTTGAGTGAAAGAAGGAGTGAAAACGTGTGGCCTACTTGTGGGGTTTGAATCTGCACACATGGTACTTTCCAGTGATGAAGGTGAGAAGAGGTCCCCTGCAAAGCCCAGCGTTTCTGTCTCTCCCTCTCTCTCGTCCTCCCACCCTGTACCGTAAACAAAGACTGTCAGAGTGGAACGACTACAAAGTTGACCTCCTTCTCTCTCCCCGACTCTCCCCTTTCACCCAATCATCACCGAAGGACTCACCTGCCACCTGCACTGCCTTTGAAAAATAATAATAATAAAAATAATCTCAATCTTCACTCTGACCTTTTCCTATCAAGATGTGAAAGAGGGAGAGAAGGAAGGAGAGAGGGAGGCAGGCAGGCAGGCAAAGAGAGGTGAAGTTTGTGGACTCGTGCACATCAATATCATAGGGATGTTACTAGTTGACATGCATAGATGAATATTAACAATTTAACTTACGTAATACGTGTGTTGTGTGTATTTCGAAAGCCTCGCAAACAAACGAAGGCAAGTAAATGACCTTAATTTGCGTCAGAAATATCCATCTTGACCTGAAGAAAACAATATGAAAAAATCACATTGCCAAATCTTTGTTTTTTGTTTGTTATTTTTTTCCTATTATTTATATCTTATTATTTATTTTGATATTTTTTATTTTTTATATATCTATCTATTCAAAAATAGAATTATCGATAAACAGACGGCGGGCAAACTTAACGTATGTGTTGACCTTCCCCCGTCTTTTGTGCCAACTGGAATCCTGAGTCTGATGGCGATACAGGGTCCAACGATGACTACGATGCTTGTCAGAGAGACAGAGAACGTGCTGCTATATGATTTTGTCTCCTTTCATTCATTTTTGTTTGTTATCGTTTGTGTACTCAGCTCAAGCTGCAGCCTGCCCTTTACCCTGGTGCAAATCCATTGCAAAAACTACTGTGAAGCGTTTAGTTTTGGTTTTGTTTAGCTCTACTGTTGACAGTGATAGGTACTAGTACTACAGGATACTGTTTCATGTAACTATGTAAACTGCTGTAATATTTGGAAGTAATTTATCCCCCAAAATACATCAAAATAATTGCAGTTTCTCTCAACAATTCGTTGAATTCAGGTGAAGCAATGACTTGACCGCTGTTGTGAAAATTGGGTCGCTTTTGTTGGTACTTGTTGTTAGGCTTTGAAACAGTAACTTGACTTTGTTCTCGTCTTATGAGTCTGTGAGGAGCCAAACGTACGAAGGTCATTCTAAGTACAGAGGAACACTCTCGTGTTTGATTGGACTCACATGGGACTAGGAACAATTACTGGGAATAGTTTTGAATCAGCTGAGAGCTCTGAGTTGATACCCCGAGGAACTGAATTAGATCTGTGAAGCAACATTGAGCTGTTATGAGTGTATGTCTACTGTGCTCATCTCTGTGACAGTACTGTACCATCACATGCCTACAGTATACCTCTCCACCTGCCTCGGGGTAATCCAGCGCAAGATCACTTCCTCCTTCCACTGCCTGGTACAGTTGAATGGGAAATCATGACGAAAACGATAATACTTGACTGTGGTGTCCAGTAGGATCTAGCCCAGTGGTCTACATAACATGCATCTTGAATCATTGCTGATTCAGTCCAGTCGCATAGGGGAAAATACATGCATTTGTTTGTTTTTACAAAATGTATGAATGCCATGTCACTGTGTGGGTGTTTATTCTCATGTTACGGTATGTCACACGTAAACACGTAAACGGATAACCCAACCATCTCCCCAAGGAAAGCTTGCACAAAAGATTTCATAATACCCAAACTCATTTATTTTTTCACCTTGTTAGTCATACTTACATACATACTTTTATCCAAAGTGATGAGTAGATTATTCAATTTCGAAGAACCTTTGCATATCACACGCGCACATCTCTTATTATCATAACAACCATGCAACCTACATATAAATACAGAAATATAGTATGGCAAAACATAATATTATGAATGGATAAATATACATGTACATATAAATATCTATTTATCACAATAAATATCTCTAGTTGATTTGCAGAAGATAATTTATCAAATAACAAAGATGTTGTGCTGGCAGAGCAGAAAAACCCCAACTTTGCTCCGACATGCTCTTCATTTGAACAAGTTAGACAACATCTTGGAATAGCAGGTTTGAAGCAAGAAATAAGTTTATTTGCAGACCCAAATCTCATATACAGTTGAGCTCTTAGTGGGATTGAGGTAGTATTAGGTAGAACATTTTGATAGTATTGAGGTAGTACACCTTGGTAGTATTGAGGTAGTACACCTTGGAAGTATTCAAGTGTAAGATGAGGTGCCCGAAGATGGTCCATCCCTTTCAATGACCAATTTCATTCTTAATAAAAAGATATCCCATGATGCAAAGTTCCCAAGGCCTGGTAAGTGATGCCACATTGACAAGTTAAAACTGTCTGGTCTCTAGACTCTGGTCTCTTTAATAGAGAGAAGTTATAGAAAGGGAGGCTTACAGGAAATTGGGACATTTGGTCAGTCTTTAAATTATTATTAAAGAGGATGTCAGTTAGTATTACAAATAACCACCACTCCAGTGGTCAGGTAGCTCTTGGAAAACAGTTGCAAGCAGCATTTTACATCCTCATTCCATGAATAAATGAAATACAATTTGAATGATTTGAATAAAGATGTTAAAGTCCAACACCACAAAGCACACCACAACACTAAATGCTGTTCAGTGCTGATGCACAGTAGGCAACTAGCCATCGTCTCACTTTACCACTAAAACTGTAACAACGGCGACTCAACCTTTTGATACAGAGAAAGGTACTCTTGAGTACATCATAGATGTTTTATCATTGATTGAAAATTAGCATGGCCATTGGCTAAAAAGGGCAAGATGGGGAGAGTTTCTTGTTGATATCTCACAATGTGCCATAAATGTAGGTTGTAGATTTTTACACAGAATAAAAACTAAACATGTACTGTACATCAACAGCATTTTTCATAGACATGTCGGCTTTTTCTCTTTGGAGACTCCAACTAGTGTTAACAGGACTTTACTTGAAGGACAACACATACAAGTTTGGGTGAATTTGAAAGTTGTTCTGGGAACTGGAGCACTAACATTGTATGTCATTGTCTCGTCAATGGTTTCAAAGGAACAAAGAAACTAAATCAATGCAATATGTTCAAAGATGTTGGCTAACCTAGGGTAGGACTCCTCAGATGTACTCAATGATGGTTGATATCCACATTGCGCCCTCAAATCGTGTCCACTCTCTCTCTCTTTCTCTCTCTGTCTCTCTTGCAGTTCTACCAATGTTGTTGTCACCTATATAAATGACAATATGATGAAAAACATGTCAGTGTTCTGTACCTGATAAAGCAAATCAAATAAATGTTGACACTGCATTATCAGACGCCATAGATGTGTTTTTATTTTGGGTTGTGTTGTGAATTCTGTGTTGTTTCTTGGGTCTAGGTGAGGTATTAATATAAAGCTAAAGTATAGTTTCTGTATAAGTATAGCTTAGGCTTTATATGGCACATTTCAAGCTCGTAGATGTTCCGGGTTAACCTGGGACTGACTGGGCCATGGAGATAAGTTTGGTTTCCTCAATGCGTGAGACGCCTTTGTCTCGATTTAAAATCTTAAATGCAAAAACTATGCTGTGGTGCTTTATTGGTCTACCCTACTCTCATTTTCCATACTCTACTATACCATACCATACTCCACTTTCATATTCATCGACCCTCTCAAGTTTGGGTTATCAGAAGTCTATGGTGATGGCATTTACTGATTTGTTGCTCCCCACACACACACACACACACACACACACACACTCAACCACCTCTCACCCAACTAACCCCCACATTTTTAACATACAGAACCGCCACTTTGCAACGCTCTCTGTCTCAACGCAGTGGTTATGTTGACATTTTTCTGGATAATTCTCCTTGTAGCGCTTTCTCAAGTGACCACATACCTGCCCACAGACATGAGCGTTTGAGACATCTGTGAGAAGAGATCTTTAGGGGTGAGAAGTGAAGGTACGACTGAAAACATATAACATCTCAGAATTACTATGCACAAAGTAAGTCGTCCTAGAACCAAGAAGAGTCGTCTGCTCGTATAGTGGTGTAGATAACTGTAGAAAGTGGTATTGGAAATGTAATATGTCAAACTGCCATTTTCTCAAGGCTTGTTTGTTGTGAGGAAGCAGTATGTGGTTGAGGATTCTGAAAGACGTTCATATATAAACACTTCCTCATCTCATACACATAGGCTGCTGTCAACTGGACGATAAACTACAGAATACAGTCTGTGATTTGGAATCTCAATGTACAGGGTGGATATTTGGTCTGGTAAGTATGTACAAAGTTTCTCATACAGCCTTAAAAATGTTAATCTTTGCTTTGCATTTGTTTGACTAAATTGCACATACCTAGCAGATTACTCAGTGTATTTCCACTTAAGTACAAATATTTTGTGCATCTTCCAAACCTCACTGAACTGAAATATATTAAAATGTAAGAGAAACTAAGCTTAGAATTTTTTTTTGTATAATTCTGAGAAACATATGAGGAAGAATAATGATAAAAACAAATAAACATTATTTTTACTAATCATGACATAATGTTTTTACTATTATAGTAATAAACAAGTAAACAAATACATTCCTGACGGATTATTATTTGTGGAAAAAATATTGTTGTTTGTTTACTGGGGATTATTGTCCTTTGTGCAGTTCTGCAGTCACTTACAAGGTGGTTTGACTAAATATATTTTAGCTGAATGCAATTCACATTTGTTGCACGTGATTTACAAATGCTAGGGTTTTTCTATAGCTTTTTGACATTTCCATGTACTTAAATAGACTTATTACTTAAATAGTTATTGTCACTGTCCTTGTGTATCTTGCCATCTCATCATTTTATAACCTAGCAATGAAACTGTACTGGGACCAGTGCCACTTGTTTAGAGTAGTCATTGTGTAAAAGTATACATTTGTTTTGGCAAAGTAAGTTTTGTTTTGTTCCTGATTTCAATTTAGATAGTTGTTAAGAGCATAGTTGTTAATAAATAGAATCTAGTACCAATTTCATCATATTCTCATAACACTGTTGCCCCCTTCTGGCCTACCAGAATTGTGACTTCAGATCCACAACATGAAAACATGCGTCATAAAGTCTGTATTAGTGATGAATTGGATGTAGTTTGAATGGATATATTCTATATTACAGTGTATTTAGAGTCCTGATCCAGTCTACTTGGACTCCACACCTTCTCCTCCCCCCCCAACATCTCCTAACCCAGCTGGTATGCCTCGCTCCTTCCTGGTCAAGAGGGGATGTTACCACCCTCACCGCCTCATCACGGGCAGCCCCTACCGGAGCCTTCCGGGGGAGACAGAGAAGGGGCAGAGGGACACAGCCCTGGGGTTGTCCACGTCAAAGTTCAACAGCCCGTACTCACCCCTCCCACATCCCCCTGCACCTCCGCCTGCTCTTCAGGCCCTGCACCCTGACTCACTTAGCCCACCACAGCCTGTCAGAGACCCGTCCTGTGGTAAGCAGTTCACCATCAACAGTCGGTGCATGTACTTTGCACTGCATTTGAAAAAATAGTCTGCATGGACACCTCACAATGCGATTTCTACCTAATTTCCTGTTTTGTTCTTTTGCTTTTTTTCTATCCTGCAGTTCAGGTTGATGAAGCCACCCTTCAATGTCCCCCTGCCCAGTTGAACCCAGCGACTCCTGCCAAGAGGATGGAGTTCCCCTCCTCCCAAGCGGTTTGGCGCAACCTCAGCTCAGGAAATCCTGAGGAAACGTCTCAGCCGGCAGCTCTCGTGGGGCTGCTGGGGCCCCTCCTCCTCCGGAGCTGTCGCCAGAGGAGCTGTGGGGAGGATTGCCCGCTGTGTGGCAAGGTTGGCACAACATCAGTCGTTAAAGCATTCTGTTGTCTCATTGCACACTGGTTACCAGGGGTTGATGTTGAGCGGTAAAACACAAGCACATTGTTCACAGGTTGATAAAAGTTTTTTTTTTTTTTTCTTTGGGTTTAAGTCAATAATAAATGCTAACATTGAATCCAACTCACTGAACAGTTGGGTCAACACCTGCACAATGTATGCCTTAGGTTACACTTTAAATATTTAAAGTGGCATTCTGACACTTACAAAGTGAATGCTTTCTCTCTTCTTCTTCTTCTTCTTTGTGTTTTTGTCCTATTTCTTCTTCAGGTGTTTTCCTCTGTGTCTTGTCTGGAGTCTCACATCCAGAAGCTGCACAGCAGCAGAGCCCGTCTGTCATCAGACAGCCCCAGGTCTAGCAGGCAGCAGTACGCTCACAGAACCAAACCAAGGCTGCAACACAAGGTAGATACGATACCAACACACATCCTGACTCTAAAGGCCTGAAAGCCGAATCAACGACCTTAATAGTGAAACACTGATACACATACCTTGCTGTGCTGTCTAGTTACATTTTTTCAACCACAAATCAGTGTCGACGATTCATAAGAGCTTGATTCAGATTCCAACACAGTGATCTGATGCAGAGGGAATTTGTAATCATGTAAGGTCATTTAGAATCGTTTGTAGTAAGCCTGTGATGTATGTGTGTCAGGAACGGACGTTTGGCTGCAAAGAGTGTGGGAAGACATTCAAGCGCTCCTCCACCCTCTCCACCCACCTGCTCATCCACACAGACACCAGGCCCTACCCCTGCCAGTACTGTGGCAAGCGCTTCCACCAGAAGTCCGACATGAAGAAACACACCTTCATACACACGGGTTAGAACACACACACACCTTCATACACACGGGTTAGAACACACACACACCTTCATACACACGGGTTAGAACACACACACACCTTCATACACACGGGTTAGAACACACACACACCTTCATACACACGGGTTAGAACACACACACACCTTCATACACACGGGTTAGAACACACACACACCTTCATACACACGGGTTAGAACACACACACACCTTCATACACACGGGTTAGAACACACACACACCTTCATACACACGGGTTAGAACACACACACACCTTCATACACACGGGTTAGAACACACACACACCTTCATACACACGGGTTAGAACACACACACACACCTTCATACACACGGGTTAGAACACACACACACCTTCATACACACGGGTTAGAACACACACACACACACCTTCATACACACGGGTTAGAACACACACACACCTTCATACACACGGGTTAGAACACACACACACACACCTTCATACACACGGGTTAGAACACACACACACCTTCATACACACGGGTTAGAACACACACACACCTTCATACACACGGGTTAGAACACACACACACCTTCATACACACGGGTTAGAACACACACACACCTTCATACACACGGGTTAGAACACACACACACACACCTTCATACACACGGGTTAGAACACACACACACACACCTTCATACACACGGGTTAGAACACACACACACACACCTTCATACACACGGGTTAGAACACACACACACCTTCATACACACGGGTTAGAACACACACACACCTTCATACACACGGGTTAGAACACACACACACCTTCATACACACGGGTTAGAACACACACACACCTTCATACACACGGGTTAGAACACACACACACACCTTCATACACACGGGTTAGAACACACACACACCTTCATACACACGGGTTAGAACACACACACACACACCTTCATACACACGGGTTA
This sequence comes from Osmerus eperlanus, assembly GCF_963692335.1. Taxonomy (NCBI): domain Eukaryota; kingdom Metazoa; phylum Chordata; class Actinopteri; order Osmeriformes; family Osmeridae; genus Osmerus; species Osmerus eperlanus. The sequence goes on along the minus strand of NC_085039.1, from coordinate 8,677,808 downwards.
GAACACACACACACCTTCATACACACGGGTTAGAACACACACACACACACCTTCATACACACGGGTTAGAACACACACACACACACCTTCATACACACGGGTTAGAACACACACACACCTTCATACACACGGGTTAGAACACACACACACCTTCATACACACGGGTTAGAACACACACACACCTTCATACACACGGGTTAGAACACACACACACACCTTCATACACACGGGTTAGAACACACACACACCTTCATACACACGGGTTAGAACACACACACACCTTCATACACACGGGTTAGAACACACACACACCTTCATACACACGGGTTAGAACACACACACACCTTCATACACACGGGTTAGAACACACACACACCTTCATACACACGGGTTAGAACACACACACACCTTCATACACACGGGTTAGAACACACACACACCTTCATACACACGGGTTAGAACACACACACACCTTCATACACACGGGTTAGAACACACACACACCTTCATACACACGGGTTAGAACACACACACACCTTCATACACACGGGTTAGAACACACACACACCTTCATACACACGGGTTAGAACACACACACACCTTCATACACACGGGTTAGAACACACACACACCTTCATACACACGGGTTAGAACACACACACACACCTTCATACACACGGGTTAGAACACACACACACCTTCATACACACGGGTTAGAACACACACACACACACCTTCATACACACGGGTTAGAACACACACACACCTTCATACACACGGGTTAGAACACACACACACACACCTTCATACACACGGGTTAGAACACACACACACACACCTTCATACACACGGGTTAGAACACACACACACCTTCATACACACGGGTTAGAACACACACACACCTTCATACACACGGGTTAGAACACACACACACACACCTTCATACACACGGGTTAGAACACACACACACCTTCATACACACGGGTTAGAACACACACACACACACCTTCATACACACGGGTTAGAACACACACACACACACCTTCATACACACGGGTTAGAACACACACACACCTTCATACACACGGGTTAGAACACACACACACCTTCATACACACGGGTTAGAACACACACACACCTTCATACACACGGGTTAGAACACACACACACCTTCATACACACGGGTTAGAACACACACACACCTTCATACACACGGGTTAGAACACACACACACCTTCATACACACGGGTTAGAACACACACACACACACCTTCATACACACGGGTTAGAACACACACACACACCTTCATACACATGGGTTAGAACACACACACACCTTCATACACACGGGTTAGAACACACACACACCTTCATACACACGGGTTAGAACACACACACACACACCTTCATACACACGGGTTAGAACACACACACACCTTCATACACACGGGTTAGAACACACACACACACACCTTCATACACACGGGTTAGAACACACACACACCTTCATACACACGGGTTAGAACACACACACACCTTCATACACACGGGTTAGAACACACACACACCTTCATACACACGGGTTAGAACACACACACACCTTCATACACATGGGTTAGAACACACACACACCTTCATACACACGGGTTAGAACACACACACACACACCTTCATACACACGGGTTAGAACACACACACACCTTCATACACACGGGTTAGAACACACACACACCTTCATACACACGGGTTAGAACACACACACACCTTCATACACACGGGTTAGAACACACACACACCTTCATACACACGGGTTAGAACACACACACACCTTCATACACACGGGTTAGAACACACACACACCTTCATACACACGGGTTAGAACACACACACACACACCTTCATACACACGGGTTAGAACACACACACACACCTTCATACACATGGGTTAGAACACACACACACCTTCATACACACGGGTTAGAACACACACACACCTTCATACACACGGGTTAGAACACACACACACACACCTTCATACACACAGGTTAGAACACACACACACCTTCATACACACGGGTTAGAACACACACACACACACCTTCATACACACGGGTTAGAACACACACACACCTTCATACACACGGGTTAGAACACACACACACCTTCATACACACGGGTTAGAACACACACACACCTTCATACACACGGGTTAGAACACACACACACCTTCATACACATGGGTTAGAACACACACACACCTTCATACACACGGGTTAGAACACACACACACACACCTTCATACACACGGGTTAGAACACACACACACCTTCATACACACGGGTTAGAACACACACACACACCTTCATACACACGGGTTAGAACACACACACACTTTCATACACACGGGTTAGAACACACACACACACACACTTTCATACACACGGGTTAGAACACACACACACACTTTCATACACACGGGTTAGAACAGACACACACACACCTTCATACACACGGGTTAGAACACACACACACACTTTCATACACACGGGTTAGAACACACACACACACTTTCATACACACGGGTTAGAACACACACACACACTTTCATACACACGGGTTAGAACACACACACACCTTCATACACACGGGTTAGAACACACACACACCTTCATACACACGGGTTAGAACACACACACACCTTCATACACACGGGTTAGAACACACACACACCTTCATACACACGGGTTAGAACACACACACACCTTCATACACACGGGTTAGAACACACACACACACACCTTCATACACACGGGTTAGAACACACACACACACCTTCATACACATGGGTTAGAACACACACACACCTTCATACACACGGGTTAGAACACACACACACCTTCATACACACGGGTTAGAACACACACACACACACCTTCATACACACAGGTTAGAACACACACACACCTTCATACACACGGGTTAGAACACACACACACACACCTTCATACACACGGGTTAGAACACACACACACCTTCATACACACGGGTTAGAACACACACACACCTTCATACACACGGGTTAGAACACACACACACCTTCATACACACGGGTTAGAACACACACACACCTTCATACACATGGGTTAGAACACACACACACCTTCATACACACGGGTTAGAACACACACACACACACCTTCATACACACGGGTTAGAACACACACACACCTTCATACACACGGGTTAGAACACACACACACACCTTCATACACACGGGTATGCACATGGACTCAAACCCTCATCTCCTCTGTCATCTCCTTTCAGTTAACCCCTTAGGTATTACATGTCTTGATTGCATGTTTTAGACAAGGAATTCATTTTCTCATAAACCAGGAAACATGTATGTATGTTTGTATGATGAAGTTTATGTATGGATATTCGCATGTGTTGTCTGTATGTATGGCTTCCCTCTAGGCCTGTGTATGCCTGAGACGGTGAACGTCTCACCCTCAGTATACGAGTCCTAAACACCCCCTACGTCATGTTCTGCAGGTGAGAAGCCTCACGTGTGCCCTGTGTGTGGGAAGGCCTTCAGCCAGAGCTCCAACCTCATCACCCACAGCAGGAAGCACAACGGCAGCCGGCCCTATCACTGCCCTCGCTGCCTCTACAGCTGCCAGCGCAAGGCAGACCTGCTCCAGCACCAGGAGCACTACTGCAGATAGAGACCCTTAAAACAGCTGGTCCCAGTTCAGTTTTTAACACTGGCAGGACACTGGAAACAAGACTCTCGGAGATTTGAGACTGATCCAAATGCAGTTTTTACCACCAGCAGGGGCTTAATGCTAGATTTCCCCCTCAGTTATTAAAAGCTGATTTGAGTTTTTCCACTTTGAGGGGGAACATGTAAATACACTTTACATTTCTGATCACGGTTCAGTTTTCCCCACTAGGGGGTGCATTCTCCCAGACTGTCACTATGGAGAACATATGGAGAACAAATGAGTTTGAAAATATATTGATATATTAAATTTATTGATATTTAAATACACAGATTGTTATCTGGAACTTGATTTATTTCAAATAACCCACTAAAAATAGTTGCGAGACAGAATTATTCAAATAATTTGGACAGGGTTACAGAGTCAGAAGCAATTTATTGGCGGAAGGCTTTGTGATTGTTTATGAAAGACACTCAGTAACCATTGTCCTTGAAGAACTGAGCCCTGGCGACAACGTCATTGCTGTAGTCTCCCCCAGTGGTATTAGCATCCACTGATTCATAGGAGTGCACTCTGCTCGCTCCCATATTGTAGGCTGCCAAAGCCCCTGCACACAAATGGAAAAAGACAGTTACAAAGTTATAAATATATTTGATTTTAGTAGTCTTGAATAATGATTTATGCGAATCATTAACCTAATTACTTACCTTTCAGACATTGGTCCTCGTTCCAGCTGGGAAATTTATTCTTGATTTCACCATAGCAGCCTTTCAAAATATCAGTGGCCTGACGGATATGCTGCTCACTGAATGGACCCCCTTGAGGACTGTGCCAGCGCTTGTCAATCTACACACAATGTTATGCATTCATGAATATAGGCTATTATGGGTGTATATGTTAGTTTATAAGATATATTTACTTTCAGAGCTCTAATGAACCATTTTACTTTTTCATTAGTTTATTTTTTAGAGGACAGAGAGATTTTCACCCTCAACATCTAGATCCTACAGAACTAAATAAGAATCAGAAAGCGCTTTATTTGTCAAGTTTGCACCAACAAGGAATATATATACAGTATCAAAGTTTGGACACATTTTTTGCACATGTTCAGACATTGTACCTGCATAAGCCCAAAGGCGTTGCCATGGTCCCCCCAGCCATTGCTATCCAGACCTGTTCCCCCCCTGGACTCTCGTGAGATGATGCCAGCGATGACTGCCGCGTCCATTCCAGTCTGTCTCCCCACACTCTTAATGTTGTCCTTGTGCTTGTTCACTTCGGACAAGTCATGATTTGCCATATTACGGGATCCGCCTGGCCCTGTAACAAACATAACCAAATGATCTATGAACACTTAAGGCTATATGAAATGTAAGTGTTAGTGTAGATCCAAGTGGGCCAAATGTCCTTGAACATACCAGCTGTTTGACGATCAGCATTTGCTGTCTCGGATGAGGCACCGGTGGTACCGATGTTGCGAACATTTCCGAAACCTAAATTGAGGCATCAAAATAACAAATGAGGAAGGCTACATGGGCGTATGTATGATTTCAAACGTGGGTGGCACAGCTTTTTTAAGAATTTAGAATGCGGCCATTAACTAGCCTAGCCTAATTTTCTTAATAAAAAGTTGGGGGCATAGATTTTACCTTTTCAAAAAGTGAATGTGAAAGTGAATGTGAAAGTGCATAACGGGCGTTGGTTACATTATTATTATAAGGCTATTATATATTAGTAGGTATAACCTAGGCCTACCTACATGCACCTATGGGTTACAATAATAATAATAGCCTAATAATAATAATGAAACCAACGCCCGTTATGAAGTATAGCCTAATAATAACTTAACAGCGAGTTATAACCTACATAGCATAAACATTCTGACAATTTAATAAAACCAAAGACTTACTCATGTTGATGTTGGTTCTTGTCGGCTTATACGTTATTGAGACCGGCACTGTTTGGAGAACTTGACTGATCGATGCAGATTATGGTCAATTGTTCAATTGTTCAATTGTTCCTTCTCACATTTATAACCCCGACTCCACAGGACACTCCCATAAGTTACAATAAATAGCCTTTTTTTTCAGATTCCAAGAAACAGAAAGAAGAAGAAAAAAAAGGCTATTTATTGTAACTTTTAAAAAAAGTTAGGCAAATACAATTTACTGCATAGTGTGAGTTACACAATCATGCAGCAGATGCAATATATTAGTATATCAACATTTCACAAATTCATGACCACATTACACACAGCAGCACATCACGTAACAACACAATACATTACACCAGGGACGTAACAACACAATACATTACAACAAACATTCCATTTGTTGGGAAACAAATGGAATAATATATATTCCCAATGATGTTTGAGTTGTGTGTGCTGGTCCATTTGATAATGACCGGCCTAGACTTTATCTGGTTGTTTTTAGTGATTATTTCATTTAACTTATTGTCGACCACGGAAATAACCATGATGCTGTCGTGAAGGCTGGGGACTAAAAATTCAAAAGTCCCAAGTCATTTTGGGTGGCTATTAAGTTTTTCAACTCAGATGCTTAGAGTATTTGTGTCGAGATGGAGGTGAGATAAAGACGGATGGCCATGGACCAAATCCGCATCATTTTAGTAGTTTGGTAAGATAATTTCCATGAACCAAAACACCGTGCATTGAAACAAGTTACAAATCTTGAGCAAACACGAAAGTAAAAGAACCTTTGAGTTGGCATCATTGATGTGTCAATGCATTGACACATCAATGATGCTAACCGAAACGGACCCTCGTTGTATTAATAGACTATACCCTTGTGACCATGGGTGGTTCTTGGCAATGCACCCCCTAGTGGGGAAAACTGAACCGTGATCAGAAATGTAAAGTGTATTTACATGTTCCCCCTCGAAGTGGAAAAACTCAAATCAGCTTTTAATAACTGAGGGGGAAATCTAGCATTAAGCCCCTGCTGGTGGTAAAAACTGCATTTGGATCAGTCTCAAATCTCCGAGAGTCTTGTTTCCAGTGTCCTGCCAGTGTTAAAAACTGAACTGGGACCAGCTGTTTTAAGGGTCTCTATCTGCAGTAGTGCTCCTGGTGCTGGAGCAGGTCTGCCTTGCGCTGGCAGCTGTAGAGGCAGCGAGGGCAGTGATAGGGCCGGCTGCCGTTGTGCTTCCTGCTGTGGGTGATGAGGTTGGAGCTCTGGCTGTTGTTAACAACTATGACTATATTCTGAAATCTCTGTAGTTAGCAGCGGAGGGGGGGTGGGGGTCCACTTGGGTAACCGTGCCTATGTGTGTGTGTGTGTGTGTGTGTGTGTGTGTGTTCGAGACAAGAAGGAGACTGGCGGGCACACACTCGGATAATAATTCAGATGCACAACTGAGCAAGCAGGTGGTGCTAGTTACAATAAGACTCTACTACGGAACAATCAGGTCTCTAGAACAATTTAAATATTTCTTCTTCTTTCTGTTTCTGATTCCAAGAAACAGAAAGAAGAAGAAAAAAAAAGTTTCCATCTTATTTTAATTGTATTATCTTGATTTATTTTGTTTTGTTCACAAAACAAATACACCAATTAAACCCTCATGTGCTTTTGTTCAGCCAATGAGAAAATAGTACACAAAACACCAGTACCGTTTCTAACTTCTGATTGGGTGGACAAGCCTGGACCTCCTAACCCAGTGTTTGTCAAATGGGGTATGCGTACCGCCCACGGAGATATTTGGTACATATCCACGCCCTGGCACAATTAGATTATCGCAGTCATAAATCGATCCCCGGAGACAAGAACCACCCATGGTCACAAGGGTATAGTCTATTAATACAACGAGGGTCCGTTTCGGTTAGCATCATTGATGTGTCAATGCATTGACACATCAATGATGCCAACTCAAAGGTTCTTTTACTTTCGTGTTTGCTCAAGATTTGTAACTTGTTTCAATGCACGGTGTTTTGGTTCATGGGAATTATCTTACCAAACTACTAAAATGATGCGGATTTGGTCCATGGCCATCCGTCTTTATCTCACCTCCATCTCGACACAAATACTCTAAGCATCTGAGTTGAAAAACTTAATAGCCACCCAAAATGACTTGGGACTTTTGAATTTTTAGTCCCCAGCCTTCACGACAGCATCATGGTTATTTCCGTGGTCGACAATAAGTTAAATGAAATAATCACTAAAAACAACCAGATAAAGTCTAGGCCGGTCATTATCAAATGGACCAGCACACACAACTCAAACATCATTGGGAATATATATTATTCCATTTGTTTCCCAACAAATGGAATGTTTGTTGTAATGTATTGTGTTGTTACGTCCCTAGTGTAATGTATTGTGTTGTTACGTGATGTGCTGCTGTGTGTAATGTGGTCATGAATTTGTGAAATGTTGATATACTAATATATTGCATCTGCTGCATGATTGTGTAACTCACACTATGCAGTAAATTGTATTTGCTTAACTTTTTAGAAAGGTCTGACCAGGGACTGGGGTTGCAAATTAGCCTATTGGCTAAAAACCTTTTATGCAACACATCTACAACATTATCTATGTATGTAAAAATGTGCGCTGCATTGTCCCTGACAAATAAACAAATAACCCCACAATGTATTTTGTTTCTCAAATAGCCTACAGAGACCTGACTACTCACTGATAGGTGAGTATCGACATTAGAGCCTGATCTTTTATCAAGCATCACTTAAAAATACCTTATGTTTTCATGAATGATAAAACACTGTGAACATAAATTTATCAAATAAAAACAAATCACACGTTAAGAACTTTTTGGATGTTTATTTATTTATTTGATTTTTAAGTGTTTTATTTATTTTTCTCCAAAAAAATCCTGAGGTATTCACAATATAATGGCATTTATTCAGTTTGAAATGGGACATGGGAAAACTTCAAAATGCAACAAAATAAAATGAAATAAAGAAGCTAGTTGAGCCAGTAATAGCCAGCTAGTTGAGGTGCAGATTGATGTCAGCTGTCAGAACATACCTATTGTGTCAAACATACACTGAAGTTGCAGTTGCAGTAACTGGGGGGAAACACAATGTCTTCCTTGCCATCTAGCAGGCCATGCAATTAACAAGAACTGCATTTTTTGAACCCAAGGGAAAATAAGAAATTGTTTTCTAAGATTTCTTTTCTTTTCTTCAAAACACCTCGCTAGAGTGCAGATAAAGTATATTATTTCAGTCAAATCTCTACAAGAATTGTTCTTATTTGTAAAGATTGTAGCTGGCATTTCTTACTTGTGTATCAAAATGACTCAAAGTCTCAAACAACAGAAGCGACTAGTATAGCGCTTATATATTTAAATACACCATGCTTTAATGTGTTCAGATTTAAACCATAACCGCCAGTTGGCCTGAAGAATAGGATGTCAAACTGGAAACAGAATAACGGACCTCAGTATGCAAAACATCAAAGAGAAAAGACACCCTACAAGTCAGTCAAACCAGTTATGAACAGATTATCATTGGTCTGTTTAGGCCTACCTAAACCACCATGGTTTCAGTTGATTGTGGTTGGATATTTGGCTACTTGTATCAACGGTAAAACGCCACTGATAGACTGTCTCTCTACCATGTGTCTTGTTTGGCTTTAAAAACAAACACAAACCGCCAATAAATAAATATCAGAGAGACCAAAAACAACAAAAAAGGACATTGACAGAAAAAAAAAAAACATTGTTGAATTGGTTTTCTTATTTGACGAGTCACAGGTCTATGATTGATAACGGAGCTCTGTGACTGGAAGATAACACCCCCTTCCCCTCTCCCTCTTTCCCTCCCATCCCCTCCCCCCCACCCTCCACTCAAAAGCCACATCAGTCATGACCGTCTTAGCATAGTTCTCCAGGGACAGTGATCCAGAAAGCAGGAACAACAAGTTAGCATGTGAAGCTACCTTGCCAAGATACTCAATACAACTTATTCTTTTGCGGTTTAAAGAGAATGACTCTTTAACTATCTGAATTTGGACAAAATGGGACCACACTACACACTTCCCATTAACATCCTATAAAGAGCTTTGCAAAGAACTATATAGAGAACTGACTCGTAGTACAGCATTAGAGAACCATGAAACAGTGGGGCTTTTGGGCAGGGGTAGGTAAACATGTATAAAATAATAATGTCAAAAAACTAAGCCCTCAGTAAAATAAGAGAACAAAATACAAAAGAAAAAAAACACAGGAATAAACTAAATTCAGTTCAACATATTGGAGGACTGAGGATTACAGCAACGCAAGGTGTAAAGACTTGAGGGCGGGGCCAAGAAAGTGATGCCCCGCCCACATAGAAAAAGACACACCTTTGACCAGATGTTCCTTTAGAGACGGGGGGGGGGGGAATTGTTCTCTAACTGTCTGCCTCAGCACTCTCTTGGAACATCCAGAAATTTCTTTGATCAATTTGGTGTAATCTTTGCCCTGAATAGAATAATAAAAATGGTAACCATAATAAAACAATGGACAAAAATAAAGTAATAATCACCATCAACAAAGACTTTTGGTAGATAAAACACTGCAATACACCTCTCCCTGTCTTCAGACTCACCACTCTCTCTCTCACACACACAACACACACACACACACACACACACACGCACACACCTAAATGAAAGACACACAGCAAAGTGAAGAACAAGGACAAAGATCACAAGAACACAAACTACCACTCATTCTTCTCAAGAACTAGCGACAACAAAAATAAAAATGTAAATTGCAAATAGCAAGTCTAGAGAAGAGAAAAAGGCAAAAGTGTGTCTTTTCCTAGTTACACAATTCAACACGACATTTGAAACAAAACAAAAGTTACAGAATATATAATATAATATGTAAAAATTATAAATAAAGATAGAGTTTTGTGTGTGTCCCCTCACTCCCAACCATAATCTAAAATCAATGGCAGTTACAGCGGTGACAATAACATGCAATCAATATACTTACAGCATTGGATACAACCCACTACAAACCCTGTCTAACCACCCAGTCTACAACCTCCCCCCTACCCTCCCAAACCCCAATACAATCCTTAAATATTCATCATCATTCATCATTCAAAACATGTCTCTTGCTCGCTCCCTTTCTCTCTACATGTTAGCTCTCTGAAGGCATTCTCAAAAGTTACTCGGGAGAGAAAAAAAAAAGAAATTCTTATATATCATCCCCTAACTCCAGTTCCACCTTAAATGTATGTACATGGAGGGCTTTCCATAAAGCAAGCTGACTTGATTTGAATGACTGCATAGTGAAGATGTTTTTTGGTTTACTTACAGATGGGGCTATGACACATCCTCCCATTGCGCCCAAGGAGCAGTGCAGCGCACACAAGATGTGGTTGCAGAGCTGGTTTGACCATTGACACACACTAGTAGCAGCCAGCAACACTGTGTGTCCAGTAAGTCTATACATTTGGTGTGTGTGCCTGTGTGTGTCTAGACTGCAACTAGTCCTTGAGGGCAGGTTAGGATTATAATTAAAAACGCTCATCTTTCTAACACACTTGTTTTTTGTTTTTTTAACCTACACACACACAAACACTCAAGTCATTCAGTTTAGTACAAAGCACACCTGGCTAACCCTTAGAGGGAAGAGTGGTACTGTGTTTCCAAACGTAAATGCAGGCATACACACCAATGGACACCAATGTGGGTGTGTTTGTAAATGCAGGTCAGCAAACTAATAAGATTAAGTGGGAGACTGGCTCAAGCACAAACACAAGAGGTTTACACTAGACAAACAAGACTGATAGGGAAGCCATTTTATCCTAATGAGCACCAGGGAATAATAAACGATTTAGCAATTTAGAGTGTTATGTCTCGAATAGCAAACGGTATTGGTGGTCCACGTCTTGCAAAAAACACTTTTAACTAATAAGTTGAGCAATACTGTCATCAATGACTGGATTGTGGTGCTTAAATATTTAAATTGTTCTAGAGACCTGATTGTTCCGTAGTTCCGTAGTAGAGTCTTATTGTAACTAGCACCACCTGCTTGCTCAGTTGTGCATCTGAATTATTATCCGAGTGTGTGCCCGCCAGTCTCCTTCTTGTCTCGTACACACACACACACACACACACACACACATAGGCACGGCTACCCAAGTGGACCCCCACCCCCCCTCCGCTGCTAACTACAGAGATTTCAGAATATAGTCATAGTTGTTAATTCTAAAAGCAATAACAATAAGTATTTTGTATTTGTTTCGCCAATGACACCTTTGGTGTGTAATGTCAAGGTCGTCCAGCTTGCAGGAGGACAGATGGACGGACAGGATGGAGTCATTTAAACAAGGAAGGACCCCAGAGTAACCCCCCCTCCCACCAGGTTCAAAGGTCATAGTTCAGGACAGGCATGCACACCCCCAAATAATAACTGTACTCAGCAATTCTATAGCAGTGGAATATTGTGATGTTAATGACAATACAAACAAAACTACTTATCATAGTGTTAAGGTAAACTGAGGTGAGGTGCGTTTCATTCACAAAACTACGCTTTTTCCTACTTCATCTTCTCACTTTCTTTAGTCATTGTCAGACTTTCTTTTTATTTGGTAACGTGTTTAGACTTTGCATTATTTGATGTATTTGGTTTAAAAAAAAAAAAAAAAAAAAAAAAAAAGATTTTGTCCTTTGGGGATAAAACAAGTCGACAGCAGCGTGTGTCTAAAGCAAAACGTAGCAGCAGTTGCAATGTAAATAAATAAATAATAATATAAAATTTCTGGAGATAGTATAGAACAGCAAACACCATTAAAACAAATCCTAAGTCACTCGCTAAAATGACAGTTGGTACTTTGGTGTGTAACACCATAAAAGCTTTTACAGTGTCCTGCTAGCTTTAGCATCTGACCCATACAAACAAGCGCCTCCACTGCCTTCATCTCCCTCTTCTTCATCAAATGTTTTCACCCTTAATGTCCACTCATCTCCACTAGCTCTAGACTGCCCCAAACCCTTCTGTTATCCTCGTCTCACTTCCTTTTCCTTCTTCTCTCTCTCCCACCATTTCACTCCATATTGGACACATTCCACTATTCCACCAGTTACTCTGTTTTCCCTGTTCTTCTCTCTTCCTCTACCGCCTTCAGTCAACGTTCCAGGTGCCCTCGTCTTCTCTGACTTCCAGATGTTTTGTCTGCCTCTCACTTCCTAGCGGTGATTTGGTTTGGTACGTGTGTGTGTGTGTGTGTGTGGGGTGGGGTCTAGCTAGCTGGCTTCAGTTCTGGCCCTGCAGAAGGCGGGGGGGGGGGGGCAGTGCAACCGTGGCTGGAGGGCCTAGTCCAACTCCCTCCACATACGACAACACTACAGCCTTTGGTTTAACCAGTTCTCCGGGGAAGCCAGGCAGGAAGGAATCAAACCAGGAAATCTACTTCCTACTCTTTGTCTTGAATATGCTCCTGTCGCTCTCCAGACGAAAGGATTGTATTCCTCCTCCACCTCCCTCTGGGCTGTTTCTCGCTCTCTCTCTTTCCTCTCCAGTGGTTCTCACCAAATATCACCTGATCGCAAATCAGGTGGCGCTGTGAAAAGGCTCAAAACATTGTTTTCTTCATTCCACTCATCAGTTCTATCCCTCCATCTCTTAAAGCAGCTCTTAAGTCCACCTCTATTAAAAACTCACCTAAACCTTTCTACAGAGCTAAAGTAAAATACATCTAATTTTTTTGTAGCATTTTTCTCAGTTTTTCCGATTTTACGTTCATTAGAAAATTAACTTAGCATCTTGGTTAATGTTTGCTTCGTCTACTGTGTGTGTGGTTTTTAGGTTAGTAATTTTGTTTAGTAATTTAGTAATTTCTAAGTAATTTGTGGGTTAGAACTGCTGTGTGGAACAGCTATAGATATCCATAATATAGTGACCCTAATCTGGTGTGTACACAAACACACACAGACACACAGTGAGTGACAGTAACATTATACCCGGCTGATTATTGCACTGGACGTGTTCTTTAGGAACCTAGCCAACCATGTGTGTGTGAAACAGATGCTAGCTCCCCTAGCTAACGGCGCTAATGCTACCGGACAGTTTGCTCCAGTGTGTGTCGACTACTCTGTTGACAGGTCCTGTGACCAGAACCTGTGCTGGAGCTGAACAGTGACGTACACGACGTGTGAGAGGGTTAGTTAGTGAGCTATACACAGAGCGCGAACGGGCCAGTCTGGCTGTACACTGGCTTCACCGCGGGGCGGGCTGTGTGGAGGTGAGTGCTCGTGTGCTGTACATGGGAGGGGGGGGGGGGGATACACAACATCGCCCATGACGTCGCAGGGGTCTCTAGTGTCCCTGCTTTTTAACAGCTAACTTGGATGAGCTCCGTAACCACTCCTCTCTGTGTGTTTGCCTGTCCTGATACCCCTGACCCCCCCCCACCCCCACCCCCCCGGTTCAATTGACCCGTTGCCCCTCCCTTCATCTATCCTTCCGTCCATCCATCTGTCCGCTCTAAGCCCTCTTCCTCGTCTCCGTCCTCCCTCCCTCCCTCCTCCGGCGGGCGAGGCAGCAGGCGCCGGGGTCAGCCCCAGACCGGGCCGGGCCGGGGGGGGGGGGGGGGGGGGAGGGGAGGGGTGCTGCGTCTGGGCTACCTGCTGAACAGAGAGTGGAGCTGGTGCTGGTGGCTGTAACACTGGCTGCTGCGCGGCGACTCGGTGCGCTCCATGACCGCCTGGAACCAGCCGGCCACGTCCACCTCCAGCACCTCGTAGCGCCGGATGAAACTGTGCTCCTGGGGGGAGGGAGGGGAGGTTAGAGGCTTTTTGTTCCGGCAGAGGCTAGACGGGGCATGTGCGCAGACGGAGGAGGAGCGACTTACGAGCAGCTTGTGGTATTTGGGCCGTTTTCTGTGATCCTTTGTGAGGCTGAGGAGAGAAACGCATTGTAGCAACACACACTGTCGCGCGTGCGTATCCACAGCGTGCGCGTGTGTGGTAGGAAAGGAAGAAAGGAAAAGTGTGTGTGCGTAGGGGGGGTGAGAAAGTGTGTGTGTGTGTGTGCGTGTTACCAGTCTTTGACGAAGGACTGGAAGTCGAGGGAGAAGCCCATGCCGAGAGGGAGAAGAGGCGGATCCTCCTGCAGAACCTTGGTCAGAACCTCAAAGTCCGTCTTGCAGTTCTTATAGGGGAACTGTCCTGTGGCCAGCTCCACCTACAGGACGCGGGGGCACATGACACTCACAAAGACGGCCGAGACGAGAGCACTTTGTTGACGTGGCGCTGACGGGGACCTCAACACAGCATTAAATGATGTCAAAATACCTACAAAGTATGCACAAAGGCATCCTCTGCTAACCCCAAGAGCATACACTTCACAGCTTTTATACTCCTGTGTAGTGTATACTTTTCTAGTGCAGCGTGCTCGAGGTGCGGGGTGGTTGTGGACGTGGGAGGCAGGCGTACTGTACCAGAGAGATGCCAAGGCTCCACACATCAGCTCGGATGTCATAGTCAGGCTTGCTGGGGTCTGGAGGGTCTATTCTCTCAGGCTGGAAACACACACACACACACACACAGGCTTAGGGTGAAAACACGCACTTAAAAACGCGTACCAGTTAGCATGTAATTGTGCACCTTGATAGTACAGGACTTGTATACTGTAGGAGTAGAGGTGTGTGTGTGTATACAAGAAAGATGAAAGTGTGTGTGAAACGTTCCTCAGAACGTGTGGCTGTCATGCACAGCACGCCCACAGCCGCATGCGTGAGATGCGTGTACGTGAGATAAGTGTGTACGTGAGATATCTGCGTGGGGGGGGGGGGAAGCGTGTGCGAGCGTGCGAGGTATCCACTCACCGCCATGTAGGCGGCACAGCCGGCACTGCGTGTCTTGGCTTTGGAGTCGACGAGGCGTCCGCTGATGCCGAAGTCGCACAGCTTGATCTGACCCTTGGCGTCCAGCAGGATGTTGGAGGGCTTGACGTCCCGGTGGATCACCCCGTGCTTCTCCTTCAGGTACAGCAGCGCCTTCACAATCTGGGAGGGGCACACACACACACACACGCAGGTGAGGTGAAAGTGTGCGAATGTGCACGTGTCTGGTCTGAGTGAGAGAGAGAGAGAGTGTGTGTGTGTGCACATGTGATTGTGTGCCTGCACATGTGATAGTGTGTTTGTGAGAGAGAGAGTGTGCACGTGTCTGAGTGAGAGAGAGTGTGTGCGCACATGTGATAGTGTGTTTGTGAGAGAGAGAGTGCGCACGTGTCTGAGTGAGAGAGAGTGTGTGCGCACATGTGATAGTGTGTTTGTGAGAGAGAGAGTGCGCACGTGTCTGAGTGAGAGAGAGTGTGTGCGCACATGTGATAGTGTGTTTGTGAGAGAGAGAGTGCGCACGTGTCTGAGTGAGAGAGAGTGTGTGCGCACATGTGATAGTGTGTTTGTGAGAGAGAGAGTGCGCACGTGTCTGAGTGAGAGAGAGTGTGTGCGCACATGTGATAGTGTGTTTGTGAGAGAGAGAGTGTGCACGTGTCTGAGAGAGTGAGTGTGTGTGTGTGTGGTGTGTGAGAGAGACTCACTGCCACTGTCATCTTCCCCAGGATGTGTTCTGGGATGGGCCCCTGGATCCTCTTCTTCAGCTTCTCAGCACACGTCCCCATCAGCTCCATGGCGATGAACACGTCCGTCTGGATGGCGGGGGAGAGGGGACATTTAGCACAGCGTGATACACGTCCACATGATAAATGGCGCTTGTGTGTGTGTGTGTGTGTGTGTGAGAGACCTACATTGGTAACTATGGCGCCGTAGCACTGGATGATGTAAGGGCAGTCGTGGCTCTTCAGCACCACGTCCAGGTCCATCAGGATCCTCTTGTTCTCGTCCTTGTTTCCGGTCCTCCTCATTTGCTGGTGACACGCGCACACACACCACAAGCATCAATATATAACACTGTAACAGGCAGAAGATGAGGAATGGATTATATGGACATATAATGGATGTATAACTGACATGGAGCCTAGAGGAACAACTTTGCAGCATGGGGGGGGGGGGGGGGGAATGACATCAGCATGGCCCTTGATTGAAATTCGCTTAAATAAATCACCGAAAAAGGCATGACATCATGATTTCGTTTCATGTCTGCATGAAACCAACCCTCCCGAGGAGAAGACTCGCTTGTTGCCCTGTGATACCGACCGACTGTGTGATTATAAACCAGTTAAGCTGGCTACAATTATGCACTCTGGTAAATGGAGGTTGGGGCCCTGACTATGCAATTACTGTGTAGCGTCATTGGATAAACATGGAGGACAGGAGAAGGCAAGCCTGGGGGGAGAGAGAGAGAGAGAGAGAGAGAGAGAGAGAGAGAGAGAGAGAGAGAGAGAGAGAGAGAGAGAGAGAGAGAGAGAGAGAGAGAGAGAGAGAGAGAGAGAGAGAGAGAGAGAAAGAGCTGGAGAACCAGAGAGAAAGAAAAGGGATTAGGGCAGGACGTAGAGAGAGAGAGAAATGGAGCGAGAGACTAAATTAGCGCCTGAGCGAGAGAGAAAGCAAAAGAGAAATCGCAAAGACATACTGAAACCGAAAGACACAGACAGACAGAGACTAATGTCGAGAAAAGACGGACTTGCTCCACCCCCAGTAACCATAGCAATCTGCAGGCAGAAGATCCGGAGCTCTGCCGATATGTGGTTCGATGGGAGAAGCGGATGCTATAACACACACACACACAGGCAGAATCTCTACTGTCCAAGTGTCCCACTGAGGCAACACAAGCCCCAGTGTCGGAAAGCTAGTCGCTACCACCGATGGGGGGGGGGGGGGGGGGGGGGGTCCCTTACTTTGACGGCGATGACATGGCCCGTCTTCTTGAAGCGCACTTTGAAGACCTGTCCGCACGTGCCGCTGCCGATCTCCCCCTCGCTGATCAGGTCGCTCACCTCGGCCTGGTGTCTCTGGGGAAGGGGGGGGGTGGGGTGGGGTGGGGGGGAGGGGGTAGAGGTTTAACTCGCCACGGAAACGAGACATCGAACGAGCGAACGCACAGTAAAACCCCCCTCAAGGTGCTCTTGTTCCAGAGTGCGATTTCGTTTTGCGAGAGGCGAGGCCTCCCGAGGGGCCCGGTGTCTCACCTGGCCGTCGATCTTCAGGTAGCCCGTCTGTTTCATGATCTCCTGCAGCTTCTGGTCGATCTCCGCACTTAAAGGAGGTCAAGCAGAGACACTCGGGGTCAGACAGGTGTCGAGGCTGCGTGCGTGCGTCGAAATACACCCTGGTACAAATCGCGGCCGCTTAAACTGTCGGACGCGATCGATCGTGAGGTCTCTAGGTTGTGCGCATGTGTGCGCGTACCGTGTGTGTGTGTATAAATGTGTGTGTGTATAAATGTGTGTGTGTGTGCGTGTGTACACACATGTGTGTGCGTGTCGTGTGTGTATAAATGTGTGTGCGTGTCGTACTTCTCCAGGCTCTTCTGCAGGCCGTACTGCGGCGTGGGCAGCGTGAGCATGTGGCGCGGCCGGCTGGGGTGGTGCTGGGGGGAGCTCTCGGACGACGAGGAGCGGCTGCCTCCGTCGTTGGCCAGCGGCAGCTGCAGAGCTGGGGGAGGAAGGAGGGAGGTGGGTTAGGAAAGGAACCAGGCGGTTAGGAAGCCTGGAGGAGGGAGAGACGGAGGACGAGCACTGGGGATATGCTACGACTAGTCCTGGTGTCGGTCCAAGTTAAACTCTGAATCTAAACTCCATTTGTTTTGGGGGGGTTTTCGACCTATGAGCTTAGGTCCCAATCATTCCCCGGTTTTCACTTTTCCAGCGGGCCTGTGTTCCTGTATGGAACGGAGCCCGTTTGGCCTGTTTAGACATGAATGTTTTGACTCAAAGCGGGTGAGTTGAAGCAGTGAGTGTTCAAGATGACCTTGACAGACTGAGACACACACCGTACCAAGAGTGTTATTCAGTTCCCGCCCTAGCGGAGAGAGCAGATCTGTTAGGAACGACTAGCCTTTTATACTTAAGGCACCCCAGACAGGTTGGCATTCCGTATTAGCAAGGCAAACGTAAAAAACACACTTCCAAGTGCAGGCACGCGTTTTTTTCCGCGACTCGGCGTACTCCACCATCGGACACATGCAGCGAGGGGGCGTTATTTTTTGGATGGGCAAAAACAACACACTTCTCAGGTGGGAGAAGGTACGCGGTAGGAGCAGAGAAGACCAACCAGCCAGAAGAGAAGCTAGGAGGCGCGTTAGGACGGAACAGTCGTGCAACCGCCACACAGACCGCATTCAGACAGGAGGGGGTCGGGCCAGTCAGGACCGCGTCGACGACCACATCTTGAACTCTGACTGCACCCTTTAGCCCCCCCCCCCCCCCCCCCCCTCACAGAGGGTTCCAGAACCCTACTGAACTCATTTGTCGTGAACACTCGATTCCCTTTCCCCAGTGAGGTGCACTCAATACAAACATTGACACTATTCACTTAGTAGAAGCTTTTTTTATATAAATATTCTTGTGAGTGAAAGGTTAATGGACAGGTTTGGGTTTGCAGTGAACGGCTAGCTTCTGGTTAACCTGTGGGGGACCTGTTGGTGAAACCTGCAAGAGAATGGGGTTAGTGAGGGGGTTAGTGTGAACTCAGGCAAAGGACCAGTTTGACACAGTTGGATACAGACAGAAAAAACAGGCAAACAGACAGAGACAAGCCACCTGACTGGGAACCAATCACAGTGACCGGTCAGTGGCCACTGACGAATCAGAGACACACTGGGAAATGTCCCTCGAGAGCCAGGAAGAGGACGCGTCACAGACAGATGACGATCTAGAACCGGCAATCTAGGATTCTAGAACGCAGGGAGGGGGGGGGGGAAGTGAGAGTGAGCTGCACGAATCAGAAGCTGAGAAAAGGGACAGATTTTTTTTTGGAGTGGCGCAGGTCTTCCATTGGCGAGAGAGGGAAAAAGTAAAAGAGGAGAGAAGCATCTGTCGAACACAGCACTTCCTGCAAATCGACCAATTGGGATGCTGGATTAGACTGTGTGGGAGAAGGGGGGGTGAACACAACATGCCGTGCAGAAAAGCGACATGCACCGTGTCTCTGCATCCAGCGAAACATGGGTTAATACTGTCACACTCACACACAGGCGTATATACACACGCTAACCCACAAACTCGCACTCACTGCCCTGCCACTGGAGTGTGGAGATGGAGGGGAGAGATGGAGGGGAAAGATGGAGGGGAAAGATGGAGGGGAGAGATGGAAGGGAGAGATGGAGGGGATATGAGATTAGAGGGGAGGTGAGAGTAGTGAGGAGGAAGTTGGAGCTGCTGTAACTACTGTAAGTCGCTCTGGATAAGAGCGTCTGCTAAATGACTAAATGTAAATGTAACTGCCCGAACGTTTCTTTGTGTAACCTGGTATAAGGCTGTCTGTTATTGTTACATTTCATCCCGTTGATTGAATATGAGCTTATCTTGAGGTTGGTCTTATACCTGTTGCGTGCAAAAGGACCGCGTTTGTTTTACAGATTATAGTGTATGAATTATGTGACGTGCCGTTATGCTCGGTGTATGACTTCTTGAGAATACAAGGCTCTCGCTCTATGCGAGTGACGCATGTCAACGATGAACGTACAGCTGAGTCAGAGAAGGTTTAACCGGGCGTCCACTCTGACGGTGACACGGCACTGTGACACGGGGAGAATGAGGGGCGGAAGACAGAAAAAGAGGGGGAGGGGGAGGAGAGGGGGGTGGTGTTGAAGGTTTCAGTGGCAGAGAAGGAGAGCGATGGATTGAATGATACCTGCACGCTGGGAAGGGGCTGGAGCAGGACTGAGCTGGATCACGATGACTAGACGGGGGGAGAGAAAATACACACACGCACACATTACTACTCTGTACACAGCTACTGACACACACACACGCAGACATTACTACTCTGTACACAGCTACTGACACACACACACACACACGCAGACATTACTACTCTGTACACAGCTACTGACACACACACACACACACGCAGACATTACTACTCTGTACACAGCTACTGACACACACACACACACACACATTACTACTCTGTACACAGCTACTGACACACACACACACACGCAGACATTACTACTCTGTACACAGCTACTGACACACACACACACACATTACTACTCTGTACACAGCTACTGACACACACACACATTACTACTCTGTACACAGCTACTGACACACACACGCAAGACCATGTTGACTCGCAAACGGGAACATAGGCATGTGTTTTTTACACACACAGACCACCAGTACATAAACACACACAAATTGACACCATCTCTCTCACACACTGAAAGAGAGGATGGACCAAGGTTCTAAAAAGGACCCCAAGAAAACAAATGTTTTCTGACATAACTTGAACTGAGATGAAACAGCTCAGATGTGGACCTCAAAGCTACAAACTATTATTTACTTTCCAAACATGGCAACAACAGAAATAGTTATATTTAGTAGGGATGGGCGAACGATGCCTTGTGAAGCTTTGGTGGTTTCTTCCGGATTGTGCCGGCCCAAAGAGCCGAACTATCGGCGCATTGAAAATGAACAGCGTCATATAGCAGCCGTTTAAACTGGCTGTATGAGGCGTAGTGGTTGTCTCCGACGGTAGACTACCCTACGTTATTTAATATTTTAATTAAGGCTACATGTGTTCATTTTTATCTGATATTAGTGCTCACACATTAAAATGTTGTGATACATCTGAAGGCCGTTAGAATTATATCATTTTCTCACAGTAAAAGTTAAAGAATATCTTCCGAGGCTCCCTGCACTGGGGCGCGAAATCGGGTAACCAGCCTCGCATTATCAATACGTTGTCGTACTACGCTTTAACCAGCTACACCACCGAAAAAGCCGTTACCTGTTGATGCGGGTGGACGGACTTTATACGATACGGTTTTTATATCAATTAAACTAGATTACACAGATTTTTTCTTATTCTTAACATTTGTGATATGTAGGCCTATTGTGAACTGGAAGGACTTTATTTTTACTAATTATTATTACTGTTGACAATGTTGACGAATCATCAACATTTGTTTTCTGGGCACTGTATAGTCCTATCATGTTACGTTTCATTTCAATAAAATAACACAACACTCAAGTGCACGGATTTATAAGTATTACAATACGGATTTGGCTAAATAATAATGACTGATGGAAGAAACTCGAGCGATGCCTGGTGCTGCTTCTCTGGCCATGTGAGATTTGTCTTTAACAAGAAGCGGTGGCTTCGTTCCTTCTATGGCTCTGGTTCAGAAGAGCGGCAAAACTTCGAACCAGTTTGTGACGTTTGAAGCATTGAACGTCATCTATCACGTGGTTTCGTAATTTGATACAAGCTCCAAAACACTTTTTCGAAACTGTGCGTATTGGTTTTGCGACACAAGCATCGATGCGTCAGTGTCATACGTCCCATCCCTAATATTTAGTCGTATCTACTGAAGTGCACACACAGTTCATCAGTAACAACCACAAAGCACTGAATACTGGTAGAAACGTCACAACCAACATGTCCTTCTACAAGCAGAAGTCTGGATGGTTCATGTAGTAGCGAATACTGTTTAGGCACATGTTCACTGCCGTTTATTCTGTCAAATCGACAGAATATGGGCCATTTCACACAGATCCTTCATCAAACTTGTATACATTTCTTAGAGATGGCATGTTCATTCAAATCATTAGGGCTGCAGTTTAATGACAGACCCTCCACATAGCGAGAGATTATTTTGTAGAGAAATGTTCAGAAGGTAAACAACGATGAATGTTTAATAAAGGGTATTTTATTGCAAAAGCGAGCTTTTGCAATAAAGTTTTCCCAGGTTGATTTCCCCAGTGGTACCTCAACTGAAAGTAGTTGATCAAAATGGTGCAGGAAACTAGCTGGACTGCAAAACCTTTGACATTAAGAAAATAAGTATGTTGTGGCTAAATAAATGGCATGTCCTGACAAACTGACGTGCAATCTAGAGCAACAGGAAAATGTTAAATGTAGCCAGCCACAGGGTAGATTGCTGGAGGGAACTTGGCAGTGCTAGCTAGATAGGTTGACAATCACGGGTCCAAATAAATAAGGGATTAGAAAGTGACACTAAAACAGTAGAGAATGGACAGCTATTGCATTTGACAAATACACACACGATTAATAGAAATACGTCCAACCAATACAGAAAGACGAACTATTTTGTCAATAGAAATGAAATGTGCGAACAATTTTGACTGATTTTGACGGACGGGGCCTGCTATTACTACGAGCAGCTAGCTAACGTTTAGCCCAGTGTTAGCTAGCTAGCTAGCAGTTTGACAGCTAGCAAGGCGGGTTGTAAGGGACCAAAACACAGTTCTGGACGTGGTTTGTCCAGTAGCTGAGCTGCTGACAGTCGCGCAATACCATGTTAATTTAGCTACTTAGTTTGAAATCCATCCGTATTATTTATATATGAATTGATATGAATAAGTGACACCTCTGGGCAGGACTGAACGTCCAGAGGTGGTGTTTGTTTATCCATTTAGCATGCTAGCATGTTAGCTTAACACCAACATCACCCC
>NC_085039.1:8544274-8654362 GCF_963692335.1 Osmerus eperlanus | reverse complement strand
GCCCATACTACGAGCCACCACCAGGGGGTGCTAGGGTCAACAGTAACACCAGCACCATGTTGATGATGCAGTGCAGACAGCCCTGCTCTGAGGGGGAGGACGTCCAACCGGACCAGGATGAGGACGGGGCCACCCCAGCCCCCCCCCGCACTCAGAACGGGGCTGTCGCAGACGTGAACATGCCTCCTCTCTCTCTGGTTCTCACCTTGCTGCTTGGAGAACACCTTCTTCTGTCTCTGCAGGCGAGGGACTCGCTCTATGACCGGGTTGAAGAACGTAACCTGATGGGGGGACGGGGGGCCAGTACACACACAAACGCACACGTCAAACACGCACACGCCTCACTGGCCGATGTGTCAGTAGGGGGGTGAGGTAGCGACAGTGTGAGAGGGTTCTTAGTGCCCGAGGTGTGAGGACAGTATACACACACGTGCACACACGTGTGTTGATGCCTGTATTTGTGTGTGTGTAGGTGTGTGTGTGTGTGTGTGTAGGTGTGTGTGTGTGTAGGTGTGTGTGTGTGTGTAGGTGTGTGTGTGTACCTCGGCTAGCAGCAGGCCCTGTGGCTCCAGTTCCAGCTGGATTCGGTGTTTCTGGTTATCCAGGAAGTCCTCCAGCTTGAGATACTTCAGGGCACACAGGGAGCGGTAGTCTTTCCAGTACACAGCGATCTCCATCTCTCTGAACTGGAACACACACACACGCACACACATGTATACGCACACAAATGACAAAGGCACACATGCGCACACACAGACATACATGTACGAATGACACAGGCACGCACACACACAAATAACAAAGGCACGCACACATACACACACACACACACACACACACACAGTTGAAGGCTCTGACTCAGGAGTGTGAGCGGGGATGAGGGATGTGTGGGCAGGGTGTCTGAGTAAGGGGGAATCATGGAGCTGGCTGCTATGCTTGCAAACTGTGTATACATTTGTGTTTTATGTAGATGCAGGGAAACTGTGTGTGGAGATTTGTGTACATGTATAGGAACTGTGTGTGTATTAGTGTACATGTATAGGGACTGTGTGTGTATTAGTGTACATGTATAGGGACTGTGTGTGTATTAGTGTACATGTATAGGGACTGTGTGTGTATTAGTGTACATGTATAGGGACTGTGTGTGTGTTGCACTCACCCTCTCCAGCTCCACAGTGAAGGTCTGGTCCCAGGCTTGTTCCCCCACAGTCCTCCAGGCTGTCTGACCCACCACTGTGTTGTCCAGCTTCAGCACTGCACTCACCTCCGCTGCACACACACACAATCAGTTGAGTTTATAAAAAAAAAATGGGGTGAGGGGGGAAGGGAAATGAACACGCGCACATTCAATCAATAGAAGACAGACAGACACACACACAGACACACAGTATTGCTTCAACAGAGAAATTCCCTTCACAGTCCCACACAGTAACACACACTCCCACGCTTTATACACTCCCACACAGTAACACACACTCCCACACAGTAACACACACTCCCACACAGTAACACACACTCCCACACAGTAACACACACTCCCACACAGTAACACACACTCCCACACAGTAACACACACTCCCACACAGTAACACACACTCCCACACAGTAACACACACTCCCACACAGTAACACCCCCCCCCCCCCCTTACTGGAGTGCTCGTCCGGCTTGCATGGCGTCTTCCCGCTCACGCTGCCGCTGCGCCCGTACAGGCCCTTGCCGCTGCGCATGAAGGAGCGGCTGTCCCCGGGGCTGTGGCAGGGCAGCACCACGGGCTGGGCCCGGCTGCGGCCTGGGACCACCTCCAGCACCCCCACACAGCCCAGCAGCTGCACCTGGAGGGTCCCTGGGGGGTGGGGGGAGAGAAGAACAAGCTGAATTGTGTATGAGATGGGGAGGGAAGGAGAGAGGATCGAGAGAGAAATACAGAGAGAGAGATAGAGAGATAGTGAGAGAGAAGGCGGTATCTAATTCATGTCAAGCGAATGATTATCACCATGTATTCTTTCCCTACACGCCTGCCGTGCTGTTTTGGAACCTGTCATCCTAACACAAGAAAGCTAGCGATCGCGCAAACCGACGTCGACCGGACGGAACCAACCCGCTCATCACGAGCGACGCTCCGCGGGAGAGCAAACTCCCCCGAAACTCGACTCTTCCGACAGAGCGAAAACCCCTTCGACTGGACTAACCCTGACACGACAACGAGGCGACGGGGAAAAGATGGAGGAAAAAAAAGGTTTGGACGGCATGGAGGAAGTATGAAAGTTTTCCACGCTCTCACCGGTGAGCGGGGAGGGCTTGCTGAGGGTGCTGTACTGGTTGTGCAGGTAGGGGGCGCCGTGGCGGGAGCTGAAGGCGGGGGAGGAGGCCAGCACCAGCTCCTCCTTGATGACGCAGGCCTTGGGGTGGTCCTCGGGCAGCTCGGCCAGGCGCTGGTCCAGGGAGTCTCGGAGCAGGTCCAGACGCTGGGACGCCTCGCTCAGGCGGCACTGGGCCTGAGGGGAGGGGGAGAGTGGGAGGGTGGGGGGGTCAGGACCAGTATTTTGGTGTGTGTGAGTGTGTGTGTGTACAGCCCTACTTTTCATGCACACCAACCCTGACACTTTCACATTATGACACTACAGTTGGTGGGGGGGGGATCGTTATGAGCTTGCAGGGGAGAGTTTGTGTGTAAAATGTGTGCGTACGCGCGCGCGTGTGTGTGTCGGACCTCGGAGAGGGCCTTCTTGTCCTGGACCTTGCTGGCCCCCAGCAGGCGGAGGACGTTCTTGGCTCCCTCGGCCACGGCGTGCTCCACCCTGTAGTGGTGCCTCAGCTCCTCGATACGCAGCTCCACCCCACACAGGTCGTGGTTACCTGGGGGGGGGGGGGGGGGGGGGGGGCAGGGGGGCGAACAGGTTAGGAGATGTCGAGACAGAAAGCGAGAGAGGTCGAGAAATAGAGAGATGTAGAGAGAGAGAGAGAGAGGTAGAGACAGATATAGAGGGAGAGAGAGATACGGAGGTAAGGAAGCACGGAGGGGGCAGTAAACATTGATGAACACAGATAAGGCCCCGGTGCAGAGCCTTCCCACATCCCCTGGTTACCTACACAGAGCGCGGCGAGGGACGGGGAAGAGGAAGAGAGGGAGAAAAAGGATATAGATGTCAGAGAGTTAAAAAAAAGAAGTGTAATCTGTCCATCTGAGGTTATCTGGTCAATTGGTCTGGCGGGGGTGGGGGGGAGGGACCCTATTACAAGGACTTATGTACACCTGTCTAGGACGGACTTCAGAAAACACAGACAGTTAAGGACATGTTAGCAGAGTGTAATGGAACAGTCAGTGTGTGTGTGTGTGTGTGTCTGTTTGGGGGGTGGGTGGTAAGGGTAGTGATGTGGTTGAGTGCCTCCATGTCCTAATAAGGCCTTGGGCCTGGAGCCAGGGGCCCTGAGGAGTGACCTTACTGGGGGTGTGGTGGTGGGGTAGTGTCTACAGTATATACAGTGCGTGTGTGTGTGTGTGTGTGTGTGTGCATTTTTGACAGCCCAACAGAGATTTACATCAGCATGTTACAGCAGGGCCATTTAGGATGAAAGCCTCCAACACCGTTAAATACATTACCCCCCATAATACATTTGCAAACACTCAGGTCTTACAGACAGGATTGCGTGTTTAAGCAGCGCTTCCCCTTTGGAAAAAATAGGAGTAAAAAAAAGAAAAAAAAAAAAAAAAAAAAAAAAAGAAGGATTTCCAGAGAAATAATCCTGTGGAACAGCAATTAGCGTCTTGTGCCAACGATGAGAAGAAAATACAACCCAATTCCACACAGAATCTTTCCAAATCCCCCCCCCCCCCCTCAATCCTCCCTCTTTTCCAGGCCATGTCCCTCTCCTGACCTCCGCCCATCGCCCTCGTTCCGGGCAGGCTCCATTAGCTCTCTCCCACCACACCGACGGGCCATAAAAGCCGCGTTAAAGGTTCACCTGCCTGGCTACTGAGCTGCATCGACCGCTCGCTAGCATCACACTGGAGCATAGATTATCCAGACTGTGTGTGTGTGTGTGTGTGTGTGTGGGGGGGGGTTGTGTGTGGAAATCGGTGAGTGACTTATAGAGGGAGGGAGAGGGAGAGTGTGTGCTTGAGTGGCAGGGGAGGAGGGTGTGCAAGTATGATGAGTGTGTGCGAGCTAACATTTTGCACTTTTGTATTTTGGCTCTGTGGGCGCACGCTCCCCCACTGTGTCGGAGCAGAGGGCTCAGCACAAAGCGGAGACAGGAAGCTGGTGAACCTTGCCTGCCTTGCTCACTTGGTGTGAAAAAAGAGAAAGAAGGAGAGAGAGAGGGGGGGGGGAGAGAGAGAGAGAGACTAAAAGAGGGCGAGATTACAGAAGGCCAGAGGTGACGAATAGCGATCTGTTTTACAATGGTTAACCTTATCTTCAATCTGGAACGAGCAATAAAGGTGCATGTGGCTACACGGAGGGAAAGAGATAAAGAGAAAAAGAGAGGGAAAAAGAGTCAAGGAAGAGAAGCCCGAGGCTACAGGAGTGGTAAAGCGGGTTCATGTTCTTTTCACCGAGGGTGTTGATGGTCCAGGGGAAATGACCTGAACCTACATTCTGAAGATGGACTGATCAGAAAAGCTGAACTGACATTAAAGGCCAACCATCCAGCCATACTTCCTTCCAGTCAGTAAGGCATCCATGTAGTCAGCCACACAAGTAGTGGGTCTACCAGTCAGCCAGTTATACTGTACAGCCAACCAAGCAGTCAGCCCAACCGTTAATCAACCGGTAAGTCAGTCAACCAGCCAACCAATGAAGCAGTCAGTCAGTTCACCATTGAAGTAACACAGAGTCAGGCACACAGGCAGTCAGCCTACCCTGTGTGTCGTCAGTGTGCTCTGTTGCCTGCACAGCCTTGCGTATCTGCATGCGGATGATGTCGATCTTGGTCTTGCTGTCCTGCAGCATCTGCTGAGCTGTCTGCAGCATCTTCTTATCCTGAGGTGGAGGGGAGGAACACATGAACAGGAAATGACGTGGGGGGGAGGTCATGTGACAGGAAGCAGGAAGTCAACTGAGATGAAGGCAGAGACAACGAAACAGGACCGTGAGTGGATGGTAGTTATAATGTCAGGTTGTTGCGGCTTTAGTGGGTTTGTGTGTGTGTGTGTGTTTGTATTTGGGGGCCCGTACAGGGCTAAATGGCACACCATAATTACCAGAAAAGCTCATTCAGCTTGTGTGCATTTGAGGATGGAGTTGAGCACTTTCATCAGCAGATGGTGTGTGTGTGTGTCTGCATGTGTGTGTCTGGGAGTGCGTTCATGCGTGTGCCAAACGGTGTGTGTAAATGTGTGAGCAGCAACACCAGGGCGGGGCTTAGGGGGTAGTGTGTGTGTCACCGCTTCGTACCTTGGTGGAGCCGTTGGCGTAGATGGGGATCATGTTCTCAGCGCCCTGTTTGACCTTGAGCTCAATGTTGAGCTGGCGTTCCAGGGCGGCGATGCGGTCCGACGACCTGCTCTCCCCCCCCGGGGACTGGGGCGGGTCATCTGGGGAGGGGGGTGGGGGGGTCAAAGGTCAAACACGGAACAGGTCAAGACTGAAAACACCTCAAAGGGGACTACATGATCAGGGGCCACGTCACGGCTAGACATCCATAGGGTGGTGATGAGCAGGCCCAAACGGAATACGCGGGCGCAGAAATCCGAGGAGGGAGTTTTCAGGCGATCTTTATGAGGATGGATCAATACTTTTTTGCAAAGTCTGTCAACATTCAATCGACCATATTCGGCGTCAAACTGTTGTGGAACATCTTCGGTCGCTCCGACATAAGACCAGGAAGGCTAGTGGAATTCCACAGATTTCCAGTCTGAATAACCGCAGAAAATGTGAAAAACATCAGCGTATTACGTTTGGGCCTGGTAATGAGCGACAGGACCAGCGGTGGGGGGGGGGGGGGGGGGAGTGTCCTGGCAGTACCTTTGCTGGTCTCGTCCCCTCCCTTGACCACGATGTGGGCGTCCAGCTCCTGCAGTTGAGCGTGGAGGTCCTCCAGCCGGCGGTTGGAGCTGCGCAGCTGACTGTCGACCTGAGGAACATGGGGAGAGACAGGCGAGAGAGGAAATGATGAAGAGGTCTGGATCAATTATTCAGACTCCTCATTACGGAACTTTCCTTGCCTGCGAGAGTACCTTGAACGCAGGGGGGGAGCCAAGCCCAGTGCAGCTGCTTTTTTAATGCACCCCTTTTTGTTGAATGATAATGATGGCATGGCCATACCTCGGCACTCTCCCTGTATCACCAGATCCATCAACCCATCCATTCAATCTTTTATCCATGCATCATCAATTATAGTCATCTGTCTGTTTATCCATTAATCTGTCCACCTGTTTATCCCTCCCTCCCTCCCCCTCCTCTCTCCCCCCCCCCCCCACTCACCTGCTGGGCGTTCCGCTTGTCGGTGGTGGCCCTCCTCAGGTTATCGGCCCCCTCCTTGATCTTCAGCTCCTTCCTGATCTCCCTGCGGATCCTCTCCCTCTGCTCGTCCAGACGCTGTTGCACGCTGCTGTCGGAGAAGTCCGAGCTCTGGTCCAGACCCAGCTGCTCCAGGACCGACAGCCCGCCCGGGTCGCTCTGGGGAGGGGAGGAAGGAGGAGGAGAGGGGGGGGGTGAAGGTGATCGTGGAGAAGGGGGGAGGGAGAGGGGAAGGGAGGTGGGGGAAAAGTAAAGACAGAAAGGGGAAGACATGGGTGGAGGAGAGGGGGTTTGGACAAGAAATAGAGGGAGGGGGAAAGGAGGTTGAAGGCGGCGAGGAAGGGTAGGGTGTGGTACGAGGGTTCAAGGAACGATAATGGAGGGGAACAGAAGGGTGAAGCGAAGGAACAAACAGGAGAGTCGAGGGGGGAATAAGGGGGGTGGAAGGAGGGGAAAGGAAGGAAGGAAATAACAGGAGAGAGAGGGAAAGGGAGAGAGAAGAAAGATAAGAACAAGGGGAGGAAAACATTAGCCAGACTTACACACTTCGTCTTCAAATGTACGTTTAAAGCAACGGACAACAGGCAAAAGCAATGAAAAAAAACCCAGCAATAACTTATCTTGCAAACCTATCACTCAAGTCAACTTGTCATGCAAACACCACAGCAGTCACAACAAGAAGCCTAAAGAGACATTCAGGGAAAGCAGAGCCTGGAGAGACAGCTATCCTCGCAATCAGGAAACCAGCTGGACAGAGAGTGAATCACTCCTCAGAAATCACAGTACCTCCCCGAAAAGAAGTTACAGAAACAAAAAGCTTTTTGACAAAACAAAACCAAAAGACACTAACGGCATTACCTCCGAGCTATCCGCGTCGCCTAGCGACCCATCGCCGTGCCAGCACATGGTCCGGCAGAACCACAAAAGTTACTGACTAAAAACCTCGAAAGACTCCTGCCTCAAGCCACTCTACAAGTCACACCAAGGAGGGGAGAGGAACAGAGACCGAGAGAGAGAGAGAGAGAGACAGCAAAGAGAGTAGAGGAGCAATAGGAACCGCCTCTCAGAGGATATCCGTCCTAACACCAGCTCTGGCCCTTCCTGTTTCCTGGCTGGGTCTGGTGTCACTAAGGGGGGGCTTCAGTGTTCTGGCCCTGCATCCTTTCTTCTTCCCGTCATCCACGTTCTGGCACAGGCTTGATATGTAAAAGCTGTGTAGTAGTCGAACTCTGAACAGAGCCAAGAAATAAGGATGGGAAGGAGCCTGCATTGTGACCTAGGACCTCCTAATGAGCAGCGAGTGCATTAGCCGCTAAAAGGTAACCGCTAACGTCCCCCAACGGGAGGAAGGGGGGAGGGGGGGGTATGAGCTGAGCTGAGCATAACAGCGAGAATCCATCCTGGCCCGGACTGTCAGCTCACATTACAGGGAAAAGGAAGGTGGAGGCTAACTGCTAAAGCTAGCGCCAGCTGATAGGGAGGGGGGCGGGCTAACGCTAGCAACTGCCTCTGTGGCTTGTGGTTCTCAGGGCTCTAGGACCCTGGAGGAGGCGGCTCGCCCGCCACACAGACTGAGAGAGCGCGAGCGAGTGGGAGGTGGAGAGAGGTCTTCCAGCGGCCTCGGCCTGAATTAAAGATGACAAAGTTCACAGCCGTCTCTCACAGAACCAAGGAAGCAAGCTTGCGATCCCCTTGCTATGCAGACTGGTGCACTGATGGCCTCGCTCTGCAACCTGCATAGGCGGTAGACGGGTGCCGAAGTGAGTTTGCAGAAGTTTCAGAAGGAGCCCCGCTTTGTTGCGTTTTACCACATGAAGCAGGTCTACAGACAGCCTGACTGGTAGAGCTGTTGCTAACGTTGTCGTCTTTGGTGAGGCTCTGATGTGTTTTTATTCAATTTTATGAAGCAGAAATAATCTTGTCCTCGGGATAGTAAGGCCATGGCTGGAGTCCCACCAAGGTAGGTCATTGTAAGTCTTGAGGCTATCTACAACTAAACTAGGATAGCTCAAATAAAACATCTAGATGCCATCAACACTGACCTGTACGTGTTGTCTTATGTAAAAATGTATTTACCAATGGACAACGGCTGTTTGACATTCCACACGGCTAGCTACCTAAAGCTAACAGCGTTTCAGTGTCCTGAGAGGTAATGAGTGGCTAATTCAATACATGGCAACGCCATTAGCGAATGCTAACAGAGGCTAACTCAATAAGACACTGTGAGGAGAGCCCGGGGGGGCGGGAACTGGGAGGGGAGGAAGTGGTAGTAGGAGTGCATTAGGATGTCATCCACTCTGATGGCCATCAGCCCGCTCAATCTTCCTGCTCCCAGATAACGATTTGGACAAAGATACCGTCGACACTCAGGCAGGGAAACCGAGGTACTACACACTATCCATGAGGTACTACACACTATCCATGAGGTACTACACACTATCCATGAGGTACTACACACTATCCATGAGGTACTACACACTATCCATGAGGTACTACACACTATCCATGAGGTACTACACACTATCCATGA
Source organism: Osmerus eperlanus (assembly GCF_963692335.1). NCBI lineage: Eukaryota > Metazoa > Chordata > Actinopteri > Osmeriformes > Osmeridae > Osmerus > Osmerus eperlanus. Next base: position 8,645,370 of record NC_085039.1, on the reverse strand, counting down.
GGTACTACACACTATCCACAGAGCGCACAGTAGTCCGCCTCAACACACATACACACAAGTGTACCACACGCAAACAATGATTTAAAGATCAAATATTTACACGCAGGACACACCTATACACAAACACCTACACATAATGCAGTCCCATTGCATGCTAGGCCGACTTTAGCTTTGTGACACTAAAGCGCTTCCCTGGGATGGGTGTAGACATGAAGCGCACCCCATTGGTGAAGCTCGTGTTATTACAGAGGGCGTGCTGTGTGTACTTTTGCCTCGTCCCTCTCTACTGTGCAATGCATCTCTTGTCAGGCATACGGATCCCAAACACCTCGGTGAAGCGCTGACCTTTTCTCCAGGACGCCATTATGTCACCGGGAGTCGGCCATCTTGGGCGGACCGCCTGAGCTATCCCACACCGCTCATCGGAGGAAAAAAGACGTTTCTCACACTGCGTTGAGGGGACAGTGCCCCCCCCCCCCTCCCCCCCAAACGCACTTTAATATTATGCAGACTTGTTGTCTGATGCAAAGCTTTGTCTATAACAAGACTGTGGTGTGTGTGTTATTTATGGCCTTTTGGAGTGTGTTTAGTGTCTTAAGGGAGAGTATGTTCTTACACAGCTGAAAACAGGGGCCCCTTGTGAGGTAAACACAGCTCCGAGCGGCCTACACTCCCACTTCCTGGCAGACACGGTGTGTAAACACACATTCCCTCCCCTGTGCTGTGTTAGGACTGCATGGGGTAGGCTACAATGCATATGCAAACACACACACACACAACCACGCATTTACACACAACCATGCACTTACACGCACACCAAACACACTGTGTTCGTCGTCAGCGGTGAGCAGGGCTTGAGTGTGCAAAAACCTCTTTAATGGACTTGTGATGCAACTTTGATGTAGCCCAACCAGTCCTTTGAGCAACCACACACCACTTACTGTGTTTGTTTACAAGGAACAGACACCTGCAGGGCATGACATTTATGACACGCAGTTTGGATGACAGGAGACAGGAAAAAGGGAGGAGAAAAAAAAAACGAAAAAAAAAAAAGTGGAAAGAGCGTGTCGCCCCCACGGCTAGGAAGGCAGACCAGGAGAGAGAGAGAGAGAGAGAGAGAGAGAGAGAACACCTGCAGCTTTCCGAACCCTGTCTCTCAGTCACTCTATCCCAGCAGTATTGATGGAGGGAGGAAAAAGGAGCGAAATGGAGGGAGAGAGCCAGCACGTCAGACGGGCACCAAGGTAAGAGAGCGATACCAAGAGCCTGCAGCACAAAAAAACACCGGCATGATTGCGGTCTGCAGCAACAGAACTGAAGAGAGCAGGGAGGGAGACCCAGAAAAGGCGGTTGGACGAGGCTGAGGGAGGCGGGGGACGGAGGGCGATCAGCGTGAAAGCAAAGGGGAGGGGGGGGGAGTGGAGGACGGACACAAAGAAGCAGCATGAAGGGACAGGCAGGAAGAGAGGGAACAGAAAGGCAGGATGATGCAGAGCTCAATCTGTGACATGGCCCAGGCCAACGGGACAAAGAGGAGACGAGAGAGAGAGGCAGAGAGAGAGAGAGAGGCAGAGAGAGAGAGGCAGAGAGAGAGAGAGAGAGAGAGAGAGAGAGAGAGAGAGAGAGAGGGGAGGCAGTGATTGTAGATAAATGCCATTCAGACAGAGAAAGTGGAGGGAGGTAGAAGGCAATTTTGCAAACGCCCAAACTAAAAACAGCCACAGGAGGCGAGCAACAGACTCTCCCTCTCTCTCTCTGTCTCACACACACGCACACACACACACCCGGTGGCGCAACACACTCCCAACCCGCCATGTCAAGTTGACCCTTTCCTCCCAGCATGCCACCTCAAGACCCTCCCACTTCCATAATGCCCCCCTCCCTCCCTCCCTCCCTCCCTCTCTCTTGGCTCTTTCTTCACGCCTCTTCCCTGGAGCCCTGCCTTATCTCAGGCTGTTAGGAGCCACAGCCAACTGTCCTCACGACGCCGAGAGAGAAGAGGAACTACGGGGGACTGGAGGGAGAAGAAAGAGAGAAGCAAGCAAAAGGCGGAAGGGAGGATAAACAGAGCGCGTGTGACAAAGAGAGAGGCAGAGAGAGAGAGAGGCAGAGTTCACCGCTCCCCGATGTGTGTGTGTGTGCGTGTTTGTGTGTGGGGTTATATTTGGTTATGCAAAACCTGCATGGATCTACTTCTGAACACGGCGACACACGGTTCGTCTTCCCGATTTGCACTGACAACATGGACAACATCTATTATAAGGATGTGTGCATGTGCATATGAATGGAAACATACACAACATACATGCTGACCAACACCCCTGAACTCTACCCCCCCCCCCCCCCCCACACACACACACACACTCCAATGAACCCACCCAAGAACTATCCATCAACAACAAGGAGGGACGAGGGGAGATGTTCAGAGGGGGTGTGAGAGGACACAGAACAGAGGACAGGAGAGAGGGAGGGAGGGGGGGGCGAGAATGAAGGGATGACAGGGGTGGAATGAGGGGGGGGCAAGATGAGAGAACACAAAAGCCCTGTTGGGAACCGGCGTGAGAAAGAGAGGAGAAGCAGAGAGAACATGGGAAGGTGGAAGAGAAGGAGGACGGACGGACAGGGGGTGAGAGGACAGAGAGACAGAAAGGAGGAATGTTTGAAGGACAAACATTCCCAGGTGGGAATGTAAACAGAAGCTAGTCTGGCTGAAGTGGCTCATATCTGGAAGCAGTGAACCATCGCTTTCCCTCAGCTTACCGTGTCATATACAGGGAGGGAAAGAAGAGAGTCAGAAAGAGAGAGTCAGAGAGAGAGAGAGAGAGAGAGAGTCAGAGAGAGAGAGTCAGAGAGAGAGAGTCAGAGAGAGAGAGTCAGAGAGAGAGAGAGAGAGAGAGTCAGCGAGAGAGAGAGAGCGAGAGAGAGTCAGAGAGAGAGAGAGAGTCAGAGAGAGAGAGTCAGAGAGAGAGAGAGAGTCAGAGAGAGAGAGTCAGAGAGAGAGAGAGAGAGTCAGAGAGAGAGAGTCAGAGAGAGAGTCAGAGAGAGAGAGTCAGAGAGAGAGAGAGAGAGTCAGAGAGAGAGAGTCAGAGAGAGAGAGTCAGAGAGAGTCAGAGAGAGAGTCAGAGAGAGAGAGTCAGAGAGAGAGAGGTAGCATGTGGGGGATGGGGGTGGTGTGGTGGGGGAGATGGACAGATGGAGGAAAAACAACCCAGCCAAGGTCCCTACTGGTCCCTTCCCTAGAGCTGACTATGGGAGCTGTAAGGGAGAAAAGGTTCACTCACTCACTCACTCACACACCCTTCAGGCCAGCAGCATGGCTGCCTTGTCAACAGGGGGAGGTCCCTCTAGGCCTCCGCCTGTCTGTCAATCACTGTCCCCTCCCATGCTGAGTCAAGGAGCGGGCCAGGCACCTGTCAATCAAACAACCAGGGGGCAGGACAAACACAATCGCTTTTTCGATCCAATCCCTGTGATACCTTCCTGTCTGTGCCGCATCAGTCAGTGAGTCCCCCGTCCAAACGAGGGGAGGAGGAGATCGCGGCACACTTCTTTCATGTTTCCGGCTTCACAAGTGCCGGCAAACAAACGGTCTCTGTGGAAACCGTCGAATTTCACTGCCGCAAAATCCCTTTCGATGCAGTAAATTCCTTCACTTTTTTCCTTAACGAAGGCTTCTTTGCGACACCCTTAAGTACCTCAGCTAAGGAGAAATGAACCCTTACATGTCGTACTTAAGGGGAAAACGTATGGGGATTTGTGGAACAGGGTCCAGGCCTTGGAGTGCCTTAGCATGCTACGCTATCTAACAACACACTCTGCTGGAGCTCTAAGCTTAGACACCTGTGTTGACTAAACTCACAGTGCAGGACAAGGCGTATGTGTGTTTGTGTGTGTGTTTGTGTTGCTAAACTCAACTAGTGCAGCCTGCAGAGAGGTGACACAACCGGAGCGCTCACACCCCAGTTACCCCACATGCTCATTAGGCTGGATTAACACCTGTGCGTGTGTGTGGATGTATGTGCCCAACCCCACACAAACACACAGCGGACCGGGTAGCCATAATTATGACGAACACTAGCAACACAAACATTTGTATGCCCTTTGCTCTACAGGACCAAAACTGTGTGTGTAGTCAACAGAAAACAGACACGCAACTCCTCTGTTCAGACAATAAGATGTTATTACCCACAGACCTCAACCTTCTCTCACTCACTCACACACACACACACACACACACGTCTGAATGTGGGTGAATGTCTGTTGTGTGTGTGTGTGTGTGTGCGCACGTGACATCCAGGGGCCCAGTGTCTAATGCAGGTTTAATGGTGCGATGGCTGTGTGGATGACCCTATAAATAGCCCCTGTGATCGGCCTGTTAAGTCAGCCAGGGTCAACGGCGGGATCTGTGGATTCATGTCCCAATCTTCACAAACAAGCAAACCACAATGTATGCCTACTGCTCAGTCCATAGTAAGATGAACAATCAACGTGTGTGTGTGTGTGTGTATGAGAGAGTGTGTGTGTTCACGTGACAAAGTAGACTGGGGCTGGCGTGGCAATGTTTAACGGTGCTTTCAAATCGCAACGACGAGTTGCGACAAAGGTGAGGTCTGCACACACGTACGCAGAGAACTGGACTGGGTATTCCCTGGAGGGGAAACAGGACTCAATCCTGCAGGAGGCCCAGCTAGGGTGTGTGTTTAGGGGATGTGGAACGTGTGTGTGTGTGTGTGTGCACCCTCCCTAAACCCATGAGTCATATTGAGAAACATCTGGAGGCATTCCTGAGATGCCCGTGTGGTGACAGCAAGTCATCCGGGCCCTGACGTGGACTCACACACACACACGCACACACGCACACAAACACACACTGGAACAGGGACTAGGTAGACGTACTGCTGCTGGAACTGAAGCTTGAATGACTGTATTGTATCTGACTGCCACTGCAACTGGATATGCTATCGTTGCCATGTGAAAGTGGAGGGTTAGTGGGAGGCTCCGGCGGATGTTATCCAGCTCTCTCTCCTGACAGGCCGGGGGTGTCTCTCCACCTCCCCTCGCTCTCTTGCTGCCTCTCTGAGCTGACTGAGGGAAAAGAACAACTGCTAAGAATGACAGAGAGAAAGAGAGGGAGGGAGGAAGAGAGACAACACCCTCCCCCCCACAAGGGCCCGCTGTTAGAATCCAAGGGAACCTCTGGAAAAAAGGATGAAGGGAAAGAGACACAGAGGAAGAGGGAGAGAGAGACAGAGAGAGAGACACAGAGAGAGAGAGAGAGAGAGAGAGAGAGACAGACACACAGAGAGAGAGAGAGAGAGAGACAGAGAGAGACAGAGAGAGACAGAGAGAGAGAGAGAGAGAGAGAGAGAGAGAGAGAGAGAGAGAGAGACGGATAGTGAAAGAGACACAGACAGAAAGAGAGAGACGGACATTGAAAGAGAGAGGAACAGACAGTGCCAGGGGCAGAGACGGATAAAAGAGCACGTGAGCGTCGGCTAAACCACCCCATCTGCCAAAAAGAGAGAATGATCGCACGATAGAAAAAGACAGAGAGGCTGAAGGGAAGCCGTGCAAGTGATACACCCACCCCCGACTGCCCCCCCCCCCTTACCGAAACCTCGCAGGCAAGAGAAGAAAAGAACGGTTGGCACAGCCAACAAAGCAGAGAGATCAAAAACGACTGGTGGATGGACAGACGGAGGAAGAGAGACAAATGCAGACAGACACAAATAGAAAGAGAGAGAGAGATTGAGAGAAACTCTTGAACTTTTGCCTGGTCCTCTGGTTCTCTTTCCCCAGTCCGGCTGTCATGTTGCATTCGAGGGAGCTGTGAGAGGCCGGGCCCTGGAACAAGAGGCTTCAGAGCAGTAACCCTACACCCTGACACCACTCACCTCGCAACTGACAGAGAGGGGAGGGGGGAGGGAGGGGAGGGGGGAGGGAGGGGAGGGGCTTCATTCTGGTGAGAAGTAGGCAGTGGGGACAAAGGTAATGAAGAAGAGAGACTGGGAATTCACCCTGTGGAGGAAATAGATATGAGAGAGAACGGTAGAGGGACAGAGAGAAAGAGAGACAGAGAGAGAGAGAGACAGAGAGAGAGACAGAGAGAAAGACAGAGAGAGACCGAGAGACAGTGAGAAAGACAGAGAGAGAGACAGTGAGAGACAGAGAGGCCGTCTGTAGAGGTGGTAGGGAAGTGGAAATTGGATGTAATTCAGTGTGAACAGCTGACTGAACACACAAGCAAACTCTGATCTTGACTATACTTGCTGGAGTCAACTGTTCAACATGTGACCGCTGAGGAATTATCATAGTCCAACTAGCACTGCAGGCAACGTTATCCAACACACGCTAGAGAAGACATAAATGCATCTGTGAGCTCCAGACAGCCCTAGCGTGTCAATACACAGACAAACACACACACACACACACACACAAACGAAATAAAGGGCTATGGTTCTGAGGGGATAAGCGCACAACTGTCTGAGATCCGGAGTGTGACATGAGCCAGGGGAAGAGGGATGGAGGGTGGGGCGGAGGAGGAGGGTTAGCTGCAGTCCAGCCACGTGCAAGTGGCATTTGCCTTGGGTCTTTTGCCGGAGCACCACAAATGGAAAAGTATGAATACCCTCATTGTAGCCAGGTCCGCCCTTGAAGGGTGTGTGTGCGTGTGTGAATGTGTGTATTTGCATGCGCGTACCATTAAAACACAGAGCTTAGACTTGATGCAATAACATATGAATGGAAGCACATTATCTTAAACCCTATGAACTATGTGTGTGCGCGCATGACAAGAGACGACTTGTAAGCTAGACACATGCTGTGGATTGTGAGTATTGCTGTATTGTGTGTTAGTGTCCCTTTGACTGTCAAGGTGAGGCACCTCTGGAGCCCAGCTCAGCTTTAGGATGGCGAGGGCTTATTCCAACATGTGTTGGAATACAGGCTCTACATCAACAACAGCTGGAGATGCCCAGACCAGACCAGGCCAGACAGAGGCAAAGGCCTGTTCTAGTTGGGAGGATTCTGGGATACGACCTCGCTCATCCCCTTCCTGTCCTCAACTCGGGATGCCATGCCGTGCATGCCACATGGCTTAACCTGAATGAGTGTGTGTGTGTGTGTGTGTCTGACACCATGAGAAAGTATTGAAAGCATGTGTGCCGCAGAAAGTGTGTGCAGGGGTCCCAAGGTCTGAGTTGTGTACGTTGCAGACCTAGTGTGTGTGTGTGTGTGTGTGAGAGAGGGAATCCTGGTGCTGTGTGTGTTAGTGGGGGGATTACCACACTAAGCTATGGCCGGGACTGTCGGAGTGGATTTCACTGGCAGCGGAGAGCAAAGCTGACCTGAGAGCCACACATACCAAGGCCTGGATGGAGGGGTGGAGGGAGGGAGGGGTGGAGGGAGAGAGGGAGGGAGGGATAGACGGATGGCTACACTCTGAGAGTAAGAAGGGAGTAGAAAGAAGGAGAGTGACAGGGGCTGAAGAGAAGAAAGGAAGGAGTTGAGGACGGAGAACTGAGGAAGAGGGGTGTGTTCGAATCAGGGGAGGCAAGACAGAGAACGAGGGAGGGAGGAGAGAAAGAGATGCGTTTCCAGCAGAGTAGTTGGCTGTAACGTGGTTCTGCTGAGGCGTGACTAACAGTCAGCCCAGGCTGAGAACTGCTGGGAGCCCAAACATTGCCAGGGAACAGCCCCGCTCTCACACTGATACCAACATCTGTGTGTGTGTGTGTGTGTGTGTGTGTGTGTGCGCGCGAGAATGATGCAGTGGGTCCAGGAGGCAGGCGCTCACACACACACACACACACACACACACACACACACACACACACACAGCAGGGGAGCCAAGCAGTCAAGACTAAATCACAACAATCTCTTTCTCCATGACATACCAGCGGTTAGAACGGGGAAACGACTCCCAAGCATCTGTCTGAGGAGTTCCCGAATCCACACAAAAAAGGTGAGGACTGAGATCAATAATGACTCATGGAGGGACAACACGTCATGTGACCGTTGGCCTCAGGTGTGGTTGCCGGAGGCAAAGACATGTTCGGCCGGTCTGGGACTTTCTGCTCCTTGGGCGTGCAGAGACAAGTCAACAACTGAAGTGGATTGTGTGGTTCTGTGTGTTTCTGTTGAAGAGGCTAGGATTTAGCCTGGCCTACCGTTGCTCAGACTGTTCTGATGGAATACAACATCTCAACTGCTGTGTGTGACAACCTCTACATAGCCTAGGCCTATATCTCTTGTTGGAATGTGGCCTAGAGCGTATGGTTTTTGGCTGAGGGAGGAGAAAATAAATGGGTCTGCACTTTGTCACATGGACTAAGTACGTGAGAGGACATCACCGCGTTTTGGGATTATGTGGCTGGCTGGAGGGGATTTTTTCAACTAATCAAAATTTGATGGAGAGGAGCTGGGGAGGATTGGATTCCATCAAATCATTATGGATTTGGGCTGGGCTGGCAAATGAAATTCGTTGTACAGTATATAATCTGCTCAAGATTCTCAGCAGTTACGACAACATCTCAATTGCTTAGTGCACATAATTACATGACGGATATTCCCTGTGCCCCCTCCCCCCCCCACACACACACACACAACCACAGGTTTCCTGCTACTTGAAGAGGTGAATGTTTCAGAAACACCAGTCTTTCTGTTCACATCCGCACTTCACATATAACAAACGAGGAAGGCTTCCCTATAAAGATAAGCGTCTGTGTGCAAATGAGCCAGGTATTGGGGTGTGTGCGTGTCGCAGGCGTGACATAAATCCCGATGACGTCTGCACTCTGAACAGCAGTTTCCATGACAGCACGGCTCCAACTGAGACACACGCGATCCACCTGTCTCCTTTCTCTCACCTGCTAACCGCTATCTCTTCAGGTGTAGTCTGCGTTCAAATGTGCAGAGTCACTTATCTTGTGGCTGGTTATGAGTCAGAGAGTGTGTGTGTGTGTATATGTGCTTGTGTGTTTTCTGTACCGTGAATGAGTCATTGTGTGACTACTTCAGCTCCTTATCGGAGTTTAGCAAGAGGAAACAATTTCCGCCCTTTTTCATCTTTAAAATTGTTTACATTATTTATTTTTCCATTCAGGCCCAGAGCTAACTCGAGGGATGTGTTCTAAGCCCGGCTTGTTTAATCAGGTCTAGCGTGGCCTCTATCGAAATGCTATCTGTGTAACTAGATCTCTGGCTGATTCAAATAAGGGGATTGTTTAAAGAGAGGTTTTAATAACTCCCACAAGGCTGTAGTCTATATATATATATACCTCGACACACACCCACACCAACCATGAGTTGACCCTGCCCTGGAACTACAAACCCACCCAAAGCCAGACACACACAAACACATGGAACATGAATTCAAGATAATATCAAACAATTTCTCCCAGTTCAGTGAATTGTCCTCCATTAAGGACAGCCTATCAAATCAATATTCCTGGTATGCACAGATATGCACAGCCTATCTGCTGCGATCTTTGTCAGTAAACAACATCCTGAAAAAAGCCTACACTTGGCGTGTCTAAACTGTGGTGACACACTGCTGTAAAAGTGCTTACTGTAGCTGACGAGACCAGCTAACCCCATCCGCTCTGACGGCAGATAAAGAGCCCAGTATAAACCCACCAACGCTGGCTTCTCTCCCCTCTAATTATCCCATGTGGATGATAAGATCCTGCCCCCCCCCCCCCCAGAGTAGGAAAAAAAGAGAAAGAGGGAGTGGATGGAGGGGAGAATAGGAGGGGGGGGGTCCAGGGACAGAGCAGCTGGTGCATAGCCTAAAACAGGGAGGGGAGAAAGGGGGGGGGCGGACGGACAAGGGGAGTGGGAGGTCCATGGTGGATCACTTTACACAGGAGGGCAACAAACTGTTGCTCTGCCCCGGCCTAGAGCAACGGGACTGGGGGAGTGGGCTGGACAGATGCCCCCCCAGAAGCGCCATTTTAGCATGGTTCAGCTAGCAATAGTGCTTTGAGTCACGCTGTCAGGGTTGAGTTAGCAGGCTGTCTGACTCAGAACTACCCAACAAGGCTTAAACCACTTGTGTTTTCAGATTATATCCTATAGGATTTAGAACTTCCATGGAGGTTTATCCAGTTAAGACAGCGGGTTCTGCTTTGTTAATGGGCGTATTAACCAACCCACCCCGTTGTGGCTGAACCACTATGAATGTGTAGTATTGTCTGACGACCCCAGATACAGAGACAAAAGAATGGGACTCGAATACCAAGACATCAGAGTGAACTAAACCGGATCCAAGTGAAGTAAGCTAAAACGAGGCAAACCAGGGCGACATATCTGAGCATCGATCTGGGCTGAATCACGACATCGTCCGGAAAATTCCACAACTTCCACGCAAACAGTCATTTACATGCCGCTCAAAGCAAAAGAATTCCCCAATCGCAACTCGTGGAGCTGTAACAGAGCCCTGCTCTTTCCTCCGTACAGTTCCAACCGCTAGCATTACTGAAACCCTCCCTCGTTGGTAGTGGCGGCCCTAGCCACCACTGTGGGAGCGGTCCAGGATCGTATCCAATGCAGTTCCTCCAGGCTGGTTTGAGTTAGGAGAGTAAACCACTGATGAGAGCACAGTGCTGGCGGTAAACAAAACCGGGGGGGCCCTGATTGGTTGTCAGGCTGGGGTCGATGCATGTGGTCCCGCTCCGGGGTGGTGCGGTAACAAGCAGAGGTTAGGGGGTCAAGCTACATCAGGGCCCCGCGCTGGGGAGTGTCGACAGCTAGGGGAGGGAGCAGGGCCCTGGGCCCCCGAGGTAAGGGGGGTGAACTCTGGTCACCGCTGGCCGGGAGCAGGGTGATGTCATCACAGGGTGATGTCATGGCAGGGTGTGAACAAAATGGGGATTGGAGGGGACGGGTTAGGGCTGGGGCACAGTTGTCATGAGGTCATGGGAATTATAGGATGTTTGAACAGTGGATGGAAGAGAGGGAGAAGCAGACCAAGGAAACTAGGACGTCCGTGTGCTTGGAACGCCTTAGAACAGCTGGCGTAAATAGGCGTAAAGGCACCCACACACCGTGCCTGAATTAGCCTATGACCACATTAGTACAAATCAGAATGACAACTGTAACAGATGCACTCCCTCTTCTCAGCACTCCCACACCTTACGGATCTAAATGCACACTGCCCTCCCTGTCCGATATTGGTAGTAAGCCGGGGTGTGGCCGACCAGGATAGGGAAACAGTGAACATGGTGAATGTGATCTGGCCTATCTGTCAGACAATAACCCCCATTGTTCTGCACTGGCTGGAGCCTCATCAGCATAATGCCCTTTAGACCCACCCTCCAACCCCACCACCCAACACAGACACACTGGCCTCAGACACTGGCCTGAGACAGCCAGCATGGACACCGCATGGAGACACTGGCTCCAGCCAGCAGAGAGCTTTATTGGACCATCAATTGAGTTTCCGGGCTCACGCGAGCCAATAATGACACAGCACTCTTGAGTCAGTGTCTGTGATTGGACATCAAATGGAGATATTGACAGGGGAACCAGTCATACAGTTGTAATGGCATGCAGATGGTGCTGTACAAACAGAATGCCCGCGTAGCCAACAAAGCGTCACCCGATATGACGAGACAGTATTGACTGCTTTAACTGCTGCTTGTACTGTGCAGAAAACATCAACACACATCAATATGCCTTCCTAAGAAACCTTGACAAACCATAAATCCTTGTGACAACAAAAGATCCGAGCTGCCAAACAGTGGAAGAGTAGCAGGGCTCTCTTTGTCTTCTCCGCTGCATTAGTGTGTGTCTACATGACCGCCGGGGCTTAAGCTGAGAAAAAGCCTGAGATGCGGTATGTGCATAGCTGTATCATTACGTCATGCCACGGTTTATGGGAAGTATCCCTGTGCATTCCCCTGGGTGTCTGACTTCGGCTGTGTGTGTGCGTGTGTAACGTGAACTTGTCCGACTGCGAAGAAGCTTCAGCACTGGATAGCAATACCCAAGACTGGCTTTATTTGACAGAACATAACATGTCCGCTGGCATGTGTCTCCACAACACTAAGGTTCCCCTTTCCATTCATGCTCCCCTTTGACCTTTAGGAGGAAGTCTGACGCAGTTGGGTTCGGATTTCTATTGGGGTTGTTTTGTCTCTGCCTTCCTGTTCAGGGAACAAAAGGCATGCTGTGGAGAAGCTACAGAGCCACGATTCTGTAAGACTTCGTCAACCGAGATTCGCTCAGGCAAACAGAGGTCTTCGGTTTAGACCATGAGGAAACAAGTGTAGCTGGTAAAGACATATAAAGCCCCCCCCCCCCCCCCCCTCCCCTCCCAGTGTTTCCAGAACCCGGAAGTGACCACGAGGAGGAATGACCCCCTTTCTGCTTCTTCACCATCTCTGGTCCCACGATTGGCCCGAGTCCCTTGGGCTTCTCTCTCTCTGTCTCTCGCCCTCTTCCTTCCTGGTCATGCTTCTGTCTGTGATGAGTGAACAGCCCGCTATGGGCTCAGAGAGGTCACAACAGAGACACAGACAGACCCCCCCGTATGGAAAACATGAACCTGTCAACATGCTCGTGAGGCACTGGGAGGTTTCCCAACGTGGCACGCCGTGGATACCTACAGCTTTCGTGCATTGTGTTCACTTAAGCCGGGTTCCATCATCTAGGCTCCATTTTGTGTCGCTAAGTTCAGACATACAGGTATACAGGGGAGCGGGGAGGGGGGATACATTTTCAATCATCATCAATAAAGTTAGAGTCAAGCAGTTGGCATGGTGTCAAAACGAAACTGTTGAATCAGGAAGGACTGTAGTCTTCCTTGAAGACATCAGAGCTCAATAATGGAAGTAGGTGAGTGAGCTTAGTAACCCAGCAGAGGTCCTGTTTAAGACAGTCAGCTGAGATGCAGCACTTAAATAGGATGCATAATTTAGCACTGGGATTGCCTGAAGCTACACACAGTTGTACACAGTACGGCTCAGCACGGTTTACTGACACACAAACTGAGGAAACTGAGACAGAACTGGGTCTAGAGTTTTGCTCAAGAGTCAGAACTGTTGCAGTCTACTTCCCCATTGGCGATATTCAAATGAATCCCCTTGTATGTAAGTTCCCTTTATGTTATGGCATTTGCAGTGTCACTGTGAATAACACCTGTGCTGAGCTGTTATTACCATGACAGTACAGTGACTGACACTGAATACTGTCACATTGAGCTTAAATGTCAGACACTCTATCGGGATACAGTCTCATAAAACATTAAGCCCTTTCAAATATCTCAAATCTTGTCACTTTGGATGGGTACATTTCCTTATGCATAATTGTGTTGTCAGATTGTTCAACAGAACCTTTTTGTAGCTGGCATTTGGAAACACACACACAAGCTGTAGTAAGTAGCCTAATGATGCTATTAAGGCAGTTGGCACCGACATGAAAAGATTGTTTTCTGTTGACACATCATTGTTCACATCTAAATGCAAGTGGCAGACTACTCTTAGTTCCTAGAACTAGCAAGGCCCATAGGAAATATAGGCCTAGCTGGGTGATTGTGTGTACGTGTGTATGTGTGTGTATGTGTGTGTTTGTGTGTGTGTATGTGTGTGTATGTGTGTATGTGTGTGTGTGTGTGTGTGTGTGTATGTGTGTGTGTGTGTGTGTGTGTGTTTTCCAAACACCCACCTGTATTATGCCCGGTGCACATACGAACACCGTGCAGATAACACCCTGCTTGACCATAACTCATACAAAAAACACCAGGAGAACACTATCAAGGTGACCGTCCATAACGGCACTGATCCTCACGCAGTGGCAGCCACAAGTGTCTAGACAGCGAACAGTGGGCGACTGGCCCTCTAAACCGGCGAAAATCATTTCGCAGTTAACCATAAATAGTTAATTGTCAACATGTCCACCAAAAGAAGTGCAACCAGTCTAGTCAATGAGTCATAGGAAATAACGGATGTTACAATGAACTAGCAAAATTCAACTTAGACTTACTTGTATCGAATCGTTGGCCATGGTTGATTTTGCTGAAAGATGCTCGCTGGGTAGTCGTTCACAAGCAATGTCGTTTCACCAACAAACTCGGTAAATATGGAATTGTCCGACTCTTCCGTATTACAATTTCTACTATTATTGTCAATTCATCCAACTTCAATGCAAATATTTGCTCTATATCAGAAGACTCGTCGCATTGTTAATGATATCCGAACTTTTATCAACACCCTATTATTGACTCGGGGAGGTAATCCGCATTGTTTTGCCTCAACGCGCCACTGCCCAAAGGAGACTGGTCATCACAAAACCTTTTTACTTTGCTTAGTAAACAGCAAATGCGGCACAACATCCAAATTGTTACCAGTTCGGCGTCCGAAATATTTACAAATTAAAAAGATATAACAAAACTGCTCCGTTCATTGTTCTTTCCTTGGGTGTCTGGCAATCAACAGCTAGCTTCAGCACAAAAAAAATTGTCGGCACGACTGAATATCAACGTTTTAGGCTCCGAACATCGCTCACATGCCATAAAGAGGCGAACAACTAATTAGCTCTTTTTCGTTGCAACATCCGTGAAACATGAACACGCGTCAGTCTCCGTATCACATGCTACAAAATCCTCCTTTCAAGCCGCCGTGAGACGTTTTTCGTTAAAAACACCGTTTGGAATATCCATCCGGTAAACTGCCGGAATCAAAAAGGAGTGTCAACGGTAAGAGCTCCGTTTTTCTGTCGGTTTTGGAGGACAGAATCGCCTCCTCTATCCACGCATTGCCATTGATGGCTCGGGCGGGAGGGTACTTTTTCAGATGGAGCTGCGCGCGGTTGATGCTCGCGAATGGGTACGATAGGCAGCAGGAGCGCGCCCCGAGTATCATGTGACTGTGCCCATAACATCCATGGATTAGTAATTTCTCATTTAATGCCCTAATAAACCAACAGTTGAATATATTTTCTTATTGTTCAACTTCAAACAGTATTCTTTCTTCACACTGTATAAGCTCCTAACCTTAGAGGGTTAGGGTGGGTAATGGAGTAAAGCAAGAGGGATAACTGTGCAGTAAAACAAGGAGAAAAAAAGTTTAACACTGAAAGAGTAGGCTACGGTGGTTTTCTTATTTTAGTTATAAACATTTCTGATTGAAATTACGAATAAGTGTGTGTGTGGCTGCTTGCACCACTTATGAAATACGATTCATATAGGCAAAAGGCACAGCCCATGATGCAAATAAAAATAGGACGTTTCTTTCCAAATACATTGATGCGTGGGAAGAACGTCAGCACCACATTCAACGCATTTGGGTAAAAGCACAATGGACGGTTGAGACGTTAACGACAAATTTGCGTTGCCCAGAGTTAAGTTGAAAGCAAACCGCACATCCAACTAAGATGGACATGCTCGATCTGCAGTCCAGGGGAGTTAATACCAATTTGTAGTTTGTATCCGAAAGTGTACATTTTCAATGTGGAGCTGTACAGAAAGGACTTGGGGAAGATAGCTAGCTGATTACACGCTGCAGAAATTTAACAGACACGAGATAAAGGCCCCGATAGGTTGTTACAGTAGCTAGCTTACTGAATTAACCGTGTATCTGAAGGGTTAATTTAATCACATAAAGTCTACTCTAATGTTCCAGATGTTCCATATTTTTGTTAACGTGTTAGCTAGTTTGTAAGGGCTACAGTCAAATGTCAAGGTGTCCGAGTTTGAAGTGAAGTCAGAAGAAAGCACGGTGCAAGAGTTAGGGGAGATGGACAAGAACGATCCAAAACAAGATGTTATAAAAGGTGAAAGAACTTACTCTATAACAATAGTTGATGAGACCCTAGGTTAACTTAGCTTATGACCTTAGGTAAAGTTATCTATAGCTTACTGACCATGTGCAATTGAACATTTCAGAGCCGGATAAAGACGATAGTGATGTTTTGACGCCCTCTGGTGATATGCAGACGGATTGCAGCGCTGTAGAGATTGGGTGTGACGCTTCCAAACAGCCCTGCCAAGACGTTAACGTTTTGAATGAGAAACTCCGACCTATAGAACAACAACTAAAGTACCTTCTGAACAAGGCTGAAGAGGTTCAGGCGCACTTAATGCACAGGTAGGTCACTTATGACTTATTCAGCGAGATTTGATCAACGGTAAAATATGGTCTAGGACAAGTGTTTATTTCAACATGCACTTACAAAGTTAGAAACTGAAGTTAAAGGTAAATCTGGATTCATTCAATAAAACAAATGAAGTTATGTCTGTGTGTGTTCTTAGCAGGTGTGACCATGTGCAGAATGAGGGCTTTTCTTGTGCGGTGCCTACGTTCCTGCGAACCTGTCAGCCATACTTCAGTTACCTGGAGTCCACCGCCCGCAGCTCTCTGCCCGAGCGCACCCCTCTACCCATATGCATACGCTCACAGGTAATCAACGCACCCACAAACACACATGCACACTTTATTGAACCCCGTGCTCGTAGAAAGCACACTGACAAGAATGTGACTGTTAAATGACAGGGACAGATTGACCCTGGAACCGAGAAGGTCAGTAACGTGTGTGTGTGTGTGTGTGTCGTCCACGCAGCTGTTAGACTTCTCTCAGCAGCTGTGTACTCGCCTGGAGCAGTTGGTCCTCACTTATGCCAGTTACAACTTCCTGTCCCTGGTTGAGTCTGAGCCAGACAGGTACACACACATACATTTATACATTTACATTTATGGACATACACACATTCACACACACACACAACATCCAAGTTATGTGTCTCCTACTCTCACCCGAGGCAGCCATTTTGTGACTACTACCCTCCATGTTTTGCAGCATCTCCCACTTCTACATAGGCTATTGTCAGATAGACAGAGTGAAACTCTCCATATTCCGGTACTGCCGGCCGACCCCCTACCTGGCAGGGATTCATACCGGCCTGTACAAACGCATGCGCTGGAACGTAGTGAAGCCCTGCAAGGGGAAGGAGGGAGAGAGAGGAGAGGCAGAAGGAGAGAGAGACATAGGAAAGACAGATGGAGACTCGGAGCGAGAGACCGCATCAGTAAAAGAGTCAGCCGTCACAACAGAGTAGTGAGTACAGCTCAGCATTTATGGGTAGAGGCCGAGTAGTGACAGAGGGGGAAAAAGAGGAAGCGAAGAAAAGATAGTTGGAAGCCAAGGTGGAGCCGTATTCTGCCTTGAAATGGGAGAATATTGGGCGGTTCCAATGTTGGAACGCACAACTTCTCTCACCTCCTGTGTGTTGTTTGTGTGTTTTGTGTGCGAGCAGCTACTTCCTGTGTTACGAGGACATCCCCAAGGAGCACACAGTGGGACGCAGCGAGGGAGAGGAGGAGCCTGTTGCCACTGGCGACTTAGTTAGGATGTGGTCCATTGGCTATTGGATCCCAACCCACCCTGACCCAGATGATATCTATGACTGGTACTCTCTTTCATATACACATGTATAGGTGTTCTTCTATACTGTACCTGATAAGATGTAGATTACAACTACTCTCTTTAAATGTCACAATGCAACACACACTCATATATTTAGACCTATGTATCTGTACATCTATGTATGTATCTATACATGTCAATCCCTCATTCAGTGTGTGTGTTCTCCAGGATCCTGTGCAGTGTTCCTCAGGGCCAGTATGGCAAGCTGCTGTGTCTGGGTGGGGAGGAGCCCTCCGCCTGCAGTGCCACAGACTGCCTGCTGGGGGTGCTGTTGTCGCAGGAGAGCGTCAGTATGGAGAGAGCTTCCCTCTGACCACACTGCTGCTGGATCACATGTTGGTACGTGACCCAATGGTTCACATGTGGGACTTGGGGGGGGGGGGGGGGGGGGTGGGATCGGATTGCAGTTGTTCTTAAGGTTTTCTATTGTGTTATATAGAATTTATATTTTAAAGGTTTGTCGTTTAACTTTTAGTCTTAGAATTTTAATGTCATGTTCACAAAAGTACTTTTAGAATAAACGTATTTGAGGGGGGGGGGGGTGTGAGGAATCGGATTGCCGTTGTTCGGAAGGTTATCTATTGTGTTATATAGAAGGTATATTTAAAGGTTTGTCGTTGACCATTTAGTCTTAGAATTATGTCATGTTCACAAAAGTACTTTTAGAATAAACATATTTTATGGTAGAGGATAATTTGTGAAAGGAACAGTGTTTTGGAAAAGTTTATTTTCATAGAGGTAAATGCATCAAAGTAATTACACAAACACATTCACAAATTCAAAACTTCAGGGATAATACGAGCTGCCATGATTGAGCCCCACAATGTGTAAAAATGCCTAAATGTCTTCCACAAAACTTTCACAGAAATTACACAAGTGGTTTTCTTCATTTTAAATAAATTACAAAACTTTACAAAATTGGTAATTTTCCATAAATTGCAGTACTAGTATAACGTGTGTGTGTATAATATGTTAGTAGGTGGGTTTGTGTGTTACAAAAGTATCAGTTGTTTTCAGATATGACCAGGATGCTGTAAGGCAAATTCTGTGATTGATCTCCAAATTAGACATCAAATATTGTGTGGGGCATGGCAGCCCAAGCACACAGACCCAATTCCCTGTTCAATAGCTGAACACATCAGAAAGGCAGGCCAAATTGCATTCAATAAAACTGACAAAATAAAAAGCTATTGACTCATTTCAATCTGCAGCTCAGATTTTAGTTAACCAATTGTATCCTTCATTTCCTAAAATGATTTGCATCTATAAATAAAATCTTACTCTTCATAGTCTACCATAAATCTAGATATCTCTACAGTACAAAATAAATTCCAGTGATTTCCCTTCATTGCCATGAACAGGCTCAAATTATCGGCGTTTTCAATAATATGCACTACAGAAATACAAAACACTATATAATAATTACACTTAAAAATCACAGAGAATAAAAGGCCAGCTTTCACTGATACACTTGCTGTCCACCAGCTAGGGCCCAAAGATGGCCGACCTTCAAATTGGAATGTACCCGAGTTCTCTCCTGGCAAGCGCCTGCCTCTTGCCTTTACTGTGGGACAGCTGTAAATTAAGACACTATGGCTAGCCTAGCCTAGCCCACCCTCAGTAAAGGGCATTTTGCTTGTCAAGTCCCTCGGTTCATGACTAAGCAGTGTCATCCATCCCAATGTGCTACAAAAAGAGTGGCTCATCGTACCCTAGTTCTTCATGTCAAGTCCTGGTGGAACTGCTCTCACAAGATGAACCATCATCTAAACAGTTTAAGTCCTTGTACAACCTGTCCTCATATTTCATCATACAAAGTCTTCTTTGTAAAAACACAAGTAGTTTTCTTCGTAGTCTATGTGCCTTCATTTTATGACCTGAATGGACATGATAATTACAATAACATAATAATGATTCAATTACCACCAACACAATCCACTGAGGCAGCTAAAATTATTAATATTTTGGGGAATACATTTCCACACAAACAGACAGACAAGATACACACAAAACTTACAAACATACCACCAGTTCAATACCACAATATTAGAGTTGAACAGTTTCATACTTTCCCCTCTTCAATCCTTTGCTACATCCTTACTTCCTCCTTTGGACTGGACGCACCAACCTCACAGCAGAATCGGTCCGACCCAGAGTTTAAGTGTTGTACTCAAGAGTCATTGTGCAGCTGGACACTGAGCCATTCAAATCTCCCAGCTAATTTCTCCCATGTCTTCATATCATTCCAGCACGCCTGTTACTACACCCATTTTGCATTTGTACCCACAGAGAGGGGTCACCCTGGGATACACTCAGATGGGGACAACATGCTAGCTTTCACCAAACCGATTCCTACAACAAACATCATAACGTCATTTCCGCATCACCTTTGACCTTACTTAGAACCGCATTATAGCCAATAGTGCTTGAAAACACCACCCAGGAAAAATGGTCTACATTGTCAATAAATAATCATTTCAAATTCAGAAATTATTATTAATAATAGAATAATAAATATTGCCGACGAGTGGTTTGAGCTACAGCTAGCAGAAGGCTTCTCTAGTGGGACATGTCCTCAGCAACAATCTGGCCCTATGGAGGTCAGATCAATCAACCGGAGTTCACAGCAGGCATCGAGTGACAGATTCAGAGTCCATACAAAGTCATGTGCAGTTTGTCAGCAGTATCAAAGAGGAACACGGGTCTAGTACCGACACTTCATGCTGAGATCTATAAATTGCAATCATTCTATGCCAAGTCAGTAGTGAAACCTCTTCAGTGTTCGTCTGTGTAATAAACAGTAGTTGTGTCCTAACGGTCAAATTACCATAACTTTTGGCTTCAGTAAAAAAAACAAGGGAGCATTTATAGCTGCTATAGCCTAAACACCACAATTACCCAGTGAACTAGTTTAAAGTACATGGAATGCACCGCCTTCTATTTGAACCTAATCGATCAACTGACTTTTTGGCGCTGTGGGTGTGTAGCTTAGCATGGCACATTGGTTTGGCATGAAACAGACAGGTGCAGGAGAGTAGTCAGTACTGTGTGTGTGTGTTATGACCAAATGCATATCTTATGCCACCCATCGAACGGCTATCCTGTGTGTGTGCGCATTAGTGATATCAGTGTCGTGTATCAGTGTTGTACTTGTGGTGATGCAGTTGTGATGGCACAAATGAGGTAATACAGGTATTGGGTTACAGTGTAAAAGGTCACATAGTGTTGCGTTGCAGTAGTCTAGCGTGTGAACAGCAGTGATGTGACAAACCCTAGTACCATGAAACGGTGCAGGTGTGTGCATATGAATAAAGAGTCAAAGTTGAATCTTCCGCACAACCATAGGTACGCGTGAATATATGTGCGTGCGCCACTCGTGTGTGTCTCCATCCCTGGTACAAAAAAAAATAAAAAGTGTAAATATGTGCTTCCATGTGCTCTGTGTGCGTATCAACATGTACGGTCCCTCAGTGGTGGGTCTCCAACTCCACCACCGTCCACTCTCCCTGTGGCGAGCTCCCCGGAGCCTCTGGGGAGAAGCTGCTGACGGAGGTGATGGTGGCCGAGGGGGGGGTGAGGGGGGGCAGCAGATTGGGCCAGAGGCTGCTTTCCAGGGGGCTCAGGGTGCCTCCCCCTCCCCCTGGAAGAAGGAGCAGGGAAGAGCAGCCGTCCCCGGCCAGCAGAAGGGTCTGGTTGATGAGTTGCTGGACGATGTCCACCTTCTTCCCCCAGTCCAGGTCCAGGGGAGGGGGCCGCTCCGGGGACTCTGGAGGGGGAGGGGACTCGCCCTCGGGGCTCTCCGTTCCGTGAGAGGAGTGCCGGGGCTCCACCTGAGGGGGGGAGTCCGGAGGGGGCGTGGTTTGACAGGAGCTGGTGACGGAAGGGTCTGTGTCTTCTCCCTCTTCGTTGAACGACGCCCTCTCTTGTTGGCCGTCGCCATCCTTCAGAGTTGGCGTTAGATCGCTGTTCTCTTCCATGCTCAGTTCCTTTACTACATGGTCGTCCTCTTCATCCTCCTCCTGATCCTCCTCCTCGCTATTCTCCAGTGCTTCGTAGATGGTGCAGAGCCCGGAGGAAGGAGACAGCAGGACGGCAGACTGGCCTTTCTGGCCTGCTGCTGCTGGTTGTTGTTGAGTCTGCTGCTCCAACTCCTGCTGCCACTGCATGATCTGCTGCCTCTGCTTCAGCTCCTGCTGTTGCTGCTGCAGCTGCAGCTGGAGCTCCCTCCTCTGCTTGTCCAGCTCCTCCCTCTGTCTCAGCTCCTCCCCCTCCCTCCTCCTCCCCTCCTCCTCCTCCTCTTGTTGCTTCATCTGCCTCTCCTCCACGCCTTCCTTCGGCTTGCTATGCTGCTCCCGGCGTTGCTGCATCTCCAGCAGCTGCTGCTGGTGCTGCTCTAGGCGGCGGAGCTGGGGGCTGGCCTGGCGGCAGGGGATCCTGGGGGGCAGGTCTGCGCAGGTCAGCCTGGGCGGGGTCACAACGTCACAGTGGGATTTGGGGGCGGCAGGGTCACGGCGGTGCTTGTGGGGTAGCGCGTTCAGCCCTGCGAGAGGAAGGTGAGGCGGCCCGGTGGAGTGTTATAGAGAGAGTGAGAGAGAGAGACAGACAGGAAGTGAGAGAGCAGTGCAGTGTGGGTGAGAGCAGGGTGAGGAAGGGAATTCAAGATGGAGTCTCCCTTTAGCGGAGACGTTAGTTTGTAAAAAGCATTTACTGTAGCACCAGCTTTGTAAAGGCCGTGCAGATTCCGCTAAACTGTGTGTCCATGTTAACATTACATCATTGGTGAATAAGTGCAACAGTTACAAACCTGAAAGGCAAAGCATGGAAGGGTGAGGAGAATGTTGTGAAGCAAACGGTGCCAAGTAGAAAAAAGTGACAATGGGTGAGAGGGAGAGGACATGGGCTGGGGGGGGGGGGGTGTTAAAGCAAGAGAGCAATAATGCAAATTATGCAACCATTACCATTAACCCTTTAAAAAACCAGAGAACCCTTTTTTTTGTGTGCAATAAAGCGGCCAACTTCCTGTATACGCAGTAACTACCGACTACAGTGTCGTGAACAACCAGTAACAGAAAAGCTTGTAAGCTCGAAGTCACAGTCCGTCAGTCCCCCCCTTGGGGCTCGCAAGTTAGTGATACACATGCAAGACATGAGCGTTGACCATGCTCACACAAACAAAACGCAGGCAAGGCACCATGTGAGAACTGGCCCTGTAGCTTGGATTTACATCTGCATGCATTAAGCCAGTGTTAACTAAAGCACCTACAGACCTAGGCCCAATTCCAATACATTATACCCCCCCCCCCCTTCCTTCCTTGAAGTCAATCTCAAATCAACATGATGGGTTCCTAGAAAAGCTAGGTTTTTAACAGCTATTGTATTAGGTCATGTCAGATCGGTAATTTCTCCAAGGAATGTAGATAGGGCAGGATGCAGTTGAACAGTATTAAACCAGGCCTCGGACTCAGGCGACAGGACCAGGCCCTGAATTGAGCAAATCCAAGCCATCAAAAGGCAAGTCAAGCCACTGTGACATCATGCAAACGGGTGTCAATCACAAAGCCCGGTTATATTAGCCAAGTGAGGTTAAAATGGTGCAACATGCAAAATTCCAGAGATCTTTTAACACAATACAAGGTTAACAAACATAAGAGAAAAGGCAAAACAAAGAAAGAGGACATAGAGAAGAAAAATAAAAAATACAGCAGTAGAGCGTGAAGGGAGGGCCTTCTTTAACTGGACGACAGGAAACTTCTTGTTGCTTCTCAGTTCATATTGGTGTTGGTGGCACAGGGAAAGTGGAGGTGAGAGATATCCATGGTGATGAAGGACGGTTCTCACAAATGTTGTTGGTAAAGGGGAGGAGAAGAGGGTTGGGGAACTGGAGATCACAGAAGGTCCCTTGGTCTTATTCTGGATGGTAAGAAACATGTGTGTGTGTGTGTGTGTGTGTGTGTATGAGAGAGTGCGTGTGTGTGTGTGTGAGAGAGTGCGTGTGTGAGAGTGTGTGTGTGTGTGTGTGTACGTATAACATCCTTACTGACATGTAATTGACGTGCCATGTGGTAGAACCTCTTGACAACAAGAGATTTGAGTCAACTCAATACATCTCCCCAAGACCTATATAAAATAAAACTGACTGGGAAAAGAGGAGTCATGTTAAATATCTAATCTTTATTTAAAGCTGAAATTGTAAATAATTCAAAAGAAGGACAAACATAGGAGGAAGGGGTAAATCTAGCCTCAAAAGTGCAAGAAGAAAGGGGGCGTGTTCTGGAAGGGGGAAAGAAAGATCTCAAGAGCGGTAAACAAAAGAAAAAACTAGAATTACAATCAAAATTCATTAGCATTTTGTTCAGTAAAAAGTGTTTGGATAAATACACAAAGTTACAGTCCATTCAACATTTGCTTTTGTTAAGTTTCAATTTTTTTTTTCATTTTTGCTTCTTCGTAAACAGACCAGTCAATTCATGCCAGTTGAGGGTGATTGGATATGCAGTGTTAATTAAAAAAAGAAAACAAAATGAACACAAACATTCTACAATAATTGATAGTAGTAGCTATTGCACATACAGGAGTTTAAGCCATATATTCATAATGGTAATTGGGTATATCGTAGAGGGAAGTGGCACTGCTGTAGCAAGTCTTTTCTTTCTTCCCTTTGTTTTATTTAAAAAAAATGTTTTGCTCTCTTCTTTTAACCTTTGAACATGTTATCCACCCCAATCAAAGAGATTTTGGACAAACAATGACAAGAAACCACAGCAAAGAAAGGGTTTGGTGGGGTGGGAGTGGTAAAGGCGCATTATCTGGTGTAAGGAAGTAAGGAAACAGGCTGGGGGAGGGGGAGGGGGGGGGGTCACTATACGTTACCTGCCAGAGAGTTCTCAGTCTTTTCACAGATGGCAGAGTAGTAGGGCGGCTGAGCATCAGGCCCAGGCTCTGGGTGCCGAGAGCCCAGAGACAGAGAGGGGTCCAGGGACCCCCCCAGGTCCCCGAACTCCCCCAGCTCCGCTCCCTGCCTCCCACACAGCATATAGTGATGCTCATCAGGGTGAGAACCACCCCCCTCTCCGCCCAGAGGCAGGAGGTCTACGAGGGGCTCACCCGAGGAGGGCTGCCGTGGGGAGGTCGGCTCCCCGATGAGGGATGGAGCCTTGTCTTCCTCTGGCAGCTCCTCCAGGGAGAAGATGCCTGGGCTCTTGGCGCAGCTCTCGCCCGTGGAGTGGGCGTTGGAGCTGGACGCCGTGGTTGTCGTTTCGAAGCCGTAGGATGCAGCCGAGTTGGCTGAATGCGGTGTGTCGCTGCCCCACTCCTCGCCGATCGCTTCTTCTCCTTCCTCCAGAGCAGACAGGCAGCGCTGGGCGGCGGCAGGCTTGGCTTCGAAAGCCGCGTTGACGATACCGCCGTCCTCCAGAGGCTCATCCAGCTGGGCCTCGCCTTCCGTGTCACTGGCCTCGTCCTCACTGGTGGATGAGGACGAGGGGTTCGAGATGGGGGCCGTAGCAGGACCGCCCAGCACCTCGTCTGCGGGAAGGGTCTCTGCCTCCTCTTCCTCCCCATCCCCTCGGTCCAGGTGGATGCCCAAGTCCTGGTCCTCTGGGTCAGGCTGGAGGGACAGCACCGGAGCAGGGGCCTGCCCATCATGGAGCTTACCCTCCTTGTTGTAGTTTCGCAGCTCCTCTGGCGTGCTGGTCTCACTGCTGCTATGGGCAGCCAGGTCGGCACCGCTGAAGGTGCTGGACTGGGACATGAACGGGCCAGAGATGGGTGCGGGGGCCAGGGTCTGCATGGGGCCCAGGCCAGGCTGGTGCTCCTCATCCGGGCCTTGAGCAGGACTAAGTTTCGGCAAGCTAGCTGAAGGCATGTGGAGAGCTGGTTTTTGGGGAACAAAGGGGGCTGAGCCCAGCTCTAGCCAGGCTTGGGCGGGAGACTGGGTTGGGGTTTCAGAGTCCGCCTGCCAGGCGTCTACTGAAGGGCTGGCGGGGGCTAACAGAGGTGCTGAGGCATTCTGGGCTGGCTGGAATGACTGGGCCCAGGGATTGTTTGGTTGGTCCCATTGCGCGGCCGAGGGCAGCAGGGGGGCAGGGTTAAGCAGGGCAGCACGATTGAGGTTGTCCAACCGCTCATCTTCAGCAAAGTCATCTTCGTCAGCGTTCCCGTAGCTCTCCAGCCCGCTCTCAGTCACGCCCTCGCTGGCCATTTCCACATCTTCATCCTCCTCCTCCTCATCATGCCTCACCCTCCTCGGGTCCTCCGCTCTCTCTGACCCAACCTCCATATCACACACTCGATCGTCATCGTCCTCGTCTTCGTCCTCATCCTCCTCAAAATCGTTCGTGGGGATGTCCGGCACCTTCTCGAAGTCGGGGGAGCCAGCTGAGGCACCTTCCATGTCCACGATGGCCCCCTTCAGGCTAGCGTCTCCCAGGTCGTCCATGCTTTCCGTGCCCTCCAAGACCCCTGGAGCGCTCAACTCGGACGCCCCCTGTTGGCTGCAGCTCACGTCCTCGGAGTCAAGCTCCGATAGGAGAGCGCCGCCCCCTCGCCACGCCGACCCTCCCGCGGGCCCTGCCGAACCGGGCCGGGATTCCTCTGTGGGCTGGGTACCGCTCATGTCTGACACAGACACCTGCTGGCTGCCTTCCCTCTCCTCCTCTTCATCATCCTCATCCTCATCATCCTCATTGAGGTTGGCCTTGAAGATACCGTCCCCTTGAGGGGCAGAAGCCTCGAGAGATACCGGTGAGGAGGTTTCTAACACCTCGGGCATTAGCAGTGCAGGCTCCTCTGACTTTGTTGACTCTACAAGTGAGGCCACAGCTGGGGTAGGTCCTGCTAGGAAAGGTCTTGGTTCCTGTTCTGGACTGAGGGGGACAGCAGCAAGTATTGGATCCTGCTGCAGACTGGCTGTTGACATGATGGGGCTGTGTGGAGGGGAGGAAAGATCTTCTGCTGGGGTGTCGTGGTACCCGGGTGGAGTGACCTCCACGGGGGAAGGAGAGGGAGGAGACACGGTGATCAGAGCTGGGACAGGGGCTGATGGGACATCCGGTGATACTTCCTCCGCTTCTGCCTGTGCTGCCACCTCGGGCTCCGTGGAAGTTGCAGAGACAACGGCCACAACGGCCGCCGCAACGGCCACTGTCGCTGTTGTGCCATGAGGCTTCTTGGTGATCGAGAACGGCACGACAGACTGGGTGGGCTTGGAGGTGCGTTTGATCGCCTGAGCGGTGCTGCCGGCGGCCGGCTTGGTAATGGGAGAAGCAGGTGGGGTCCGGCCCAGGGGCTGTCGGGTGGCAGGTGGCCGGGCGGTAGGGGGTGCTTTCCGTGTGGCTTGGGGCCTGGCTGTTTTGAGGTCGGCAGTCTTGGAGGGAGTGGGGTGCTTGGAGACTGTGTCTGATCTGGGGGCAGTGGTCGGTTTAGGGGCATCTGGTTTGGTAGTGGCCGACGCCACAGGCTTTTTAGCTGGTGGTCTGGTAACATCTGAAATGGAAAAAGCCAGGGGATTGTCACCAGTTGAGCAACTAGCATCTTGGTATTTGGTCCATTTACAGCAGTCTGTTTTACAGAGAACCAACATTGCATCGTAGGCCGGGCTTACCTTTCTTAGCAGTGGTGGGTTTGGATGACTGTGCTACTGTGGTCCTGCCAGCAGGGGGGGCTGTGGCACCTAGTCTATGGGCAGGAGGCCTGGCCGTGGTGGAGGTGCCTGGTGGCCTGGATGTGGCCGTGGAGACGCCCGGGCGAGATGTAGGTGGCTGGGTGGCAGGTCTGGAGGAGGAAACGAGGCGTGAGTAACTTCACCACCTTTAGACAGCGTCAACAAGGAAAGACCTTTGGTCATAATTAAACAACACAGACTGGTTTCATATTTATGATACCAGCACACAAGGATATTCATTCCGAGAAGACTTGGAACGCTTCTTGTTGACACACCCCCGCGAACATTCCAATCCCTTAAACCAAAGGATCATCTCGAATCCTCATGCGTTGTAGCTTACCGATAGAGACCTGGATATGTCATGAAAACCCTTTCCAGTTGCTCAACATTTACCACCTACTGTGAGGATCAGACGATGCACTGCTAAAGCAATTTCAAGAGGCAGCCAAAAACACATTAACAGGAGCCAGCCGTCGTTCCACTGTAATGCACCCTCATAGTCATTCTCTAATCCCGCTCTAGTGGACGGGAAAGGGAGTGAGAAGGATGGAACTGGCGAGGAACAGAGCGATCGAGGTGGGTAATAGCAGGAGGAGGAAGAGGAGGTGGGAGACGGTAGCCAAGGAGGATAGGAGGGGAGGTAGGGTTGGGGGCAGAAGGAGACGGGAGGGGGGAGACTATAATCGATCCCGTACTAAGCTCCCCAGTCTGCTCTTCAATCTAAAGGAGTTAGAGAGTAGACACGCCTAATCCAGTCAATAACTCAAGCTGCAGCCTGACGCTCTTAAATCTCTGAGTCTGGTGCGGATCTTCCCCTTCTCTGATCCTGTTGCACCGTGTTGCCTCTGAAGGCAAGTGCGTGACTGGACAGCACAGGATTAAAACCCTCCGTCAGTTTCCATTCATGCCCTTGTCTTTTGAGGATGAGTTTTGAATTTAAGGCTACAAGCTGATCCTAGATTTGCACTGGAAGGAGGGACCATGGAAATGGACTTGACCAGTGACAGGGAACTCCTTGATCCTTCAACTTTGTCACGGTAGTCCCTGTAGAGTGGATACCAAGTCAGGGAGTCAGGTGGCTGAGCGGTTAGGGAAGCGGGCTTGTAATCTGAAGGTTGCCAGTTCGATTCCCGGCCGTGCCAAATTACGTTGTGTCCTTGGGCAAGGCACTTCACCTTACTTGCCTCAGGGAGAATGTCCCTGTACTTAGTGTAAGTCGCTCTGGATAAGAAATGACTAAATGTAAGTCGGCACCACAGTAGGCGTGAACTGCACATGCCTTCGTATTCACCAACTCTGTTGTGCAATATTCCATAGCCCATCAACAGTGTAGTGTCAAAGAATATACGGTTCAATGGCTTCTTCAATTACATTTTACACTACACCCGCTGAAGGCTACATGTAATGCATTTGCATGGTTCATCTTGAGAAATCGGCCTTAGTCAGCGCTCCAATTCACCACTACAGCAACCTTCCTATAGACAGTTAGTCATGAGGGGCTTGTGTGTAATTGGCTCCAGGCCATGCTAGCACTTCTGTAACCTACATACAGCCAGGTGGAGTAGAACAATACAAACTCTGCGGATGTGGAGGAGAAAACTTTGCATATTACTGCTCCCCCCTCACGCTCATCGACAAGGATTTATCCGAACAACATCTTTAGCGTTTGGATGAAAATGCGCCAGACGTCAACGGGAATAGCGAAACGCCATATGCCACTAGGGCAAGTCACCGTCAATTACCGCAACCCCCATCATGCTTTCCTCTTCATTTCATCCACTTTTGTACAGTGGACAGACAATGCAGTACGTGACTTGCCAATGACAATAACATGTACATAAGAGGGGGAGCCCGGAGTGGACCTGCTTGCATGCCTGGACACAAATGCCTCTCCCACTGAGTCCACACGACAACAATGTTCGTTTGTTTCCCAGGGATCGAACAAAGAGTCTGGGTCATTATCATAATGGGCTGCATCTACTGGGCTTGGGAGGGAAACTGACTGTATGGTTAAGTCAACCAAAAGAACAGAAAACTGTGTTCTTAAATGAGCACTGGAAGAAGAGTGTTTGCAGATAGACAACAGGGGGAGAAAGGGATGCATAGTCAGGGTTGACAGAGGGGGAGGGGGGGGGGGGAAGTCTACAGTGATGAAATGAGCAGCAACAAGAGATGGAAATAGAGGGGAGGAGGGGAAAGCCGTGAAATTGAATGAGGGAGCTATACAGCGTCACATTAAAAACAGATTGCCCTCATTTCTCCCATTTCACGAGCGAACGGGGAATGTGAATTGACAGCCACGCTCAATTACGTCGCGAGAGACACTCTGGGGAAGTTGATAAAATGCTTTGCATCTGGGTTGGGAGGGGGTGAAGTCGGAGGGACGGACGAAAGGGGATGGATGGGGTCGCGCTGGGGTCACGGTACATCAACCTCCCGTAAGAGCGGGGAGAGTTGACTCTCGTGACTAAGTTCTGTCGCAGACAGACGGACGCAAGACAAGGTTGGGCGGCTCCGGTTTTGTTTACGGCGGCCGTTTCAAGAATTTCCGTCTCTTCCAGAGACAGCCAGAAAGCAAGATTCTCCTGGCAGCAGATTAAATATTCTGTTTTAATCAAGCCAGAGAGAGAGAGAGACCTAGGAGGTACAATCTCTCTCTATTCAGGGACGCCCAGCTTTTCCCTGCGACCAAGTCTTGTTTCTCCCCCTCTCCTAGTCCTCCTACAGGCCCCCCTGTAAGACTTAAGCAACCAGACCCCTCCAACAATACACTGTTTGGCTTGTGAGCCGTCCAAAAACAGCTCCTCGCTCTTCTCCTCTTTTCATTATTAAGAGAGGAGGAGAAATTCCTGGGGCTTGTGCTGGCCCAATAGCAGCAGCAACAACAGTTCACCATAAAATACAAAGAACCCACGACCCAAATCAGCCTTGTACAGGATTTCAAATGAAGGGTAGAGAGGATGCCTAGCAACGGATAGAGAGGTGGTTGTTTCGGTGAGGCCTAGGGTAGCGTGGAAGGAACAGTGATGGATGAGACTGTGTTTGCGTTGGACAGTTACACTGTTCCCTGCCAAAAGTAGCAGTGAAACTATATGGTTTCATCCCTGAGGGAGAGGGCAGGATGGGATACGTGGGAGGAGCCATGTACTTCTAGTCTCGTGGTTAATTCATGTTCGTCGACTTCGACATTTCTGAGGTGTTCTTGTGACCTTGGCGGTCCTTGTATGGGATTAAAAAGATGGACGACCCATTATTTATGTGGAGTGAATTCCATCATTGAGGGCTCTACAATCTGCGTGCTTACACTCACTTCTTACACACCAAATCTCACAGGGAGTCTTAAGGCCGACCAAAATGACAGATGAGCGGGAGGGAGGGAAGGATTGTGGGGGAAGGATGGATAGAGGGAGGGCCCAGGGGGGATTCTGGCCGACTGCCTGGTACTGTACATACACAGGATGAGGGAGGAAGAACGGAGGGAGGGAGGGAGGGAGGGGAGAAGGAGGGAGGGAGAACGGAAGGCGGGAGGAGGGGAGAGAGAGGGAGGAAGGGGGTTGGACAGTGACTGACTGCTCCGACGGTACAAGGACACTCGCTCCTCTAAATAACATTGAAAGGAGGGAGGGAGGGAGGAGGAAGATGGATTCCGGGGGATTAGAATTCCCCCGACATCTCCACCGACTCCTCCTCTACTGAGATGAAGCCATCCAGCTGTCGGTCGGACAGACCTGGTGGTTGATTGGTTGAGCAGCAGGCGGACGGTCCATTACTCCAGGTGATGACGATGACGACAGTGAAACGCATTTAGGAGACCGATTGTCTCGTTCACCAGCTGTGTGCATCCCTGTGACCCATCACGCATGACTGGGTAACTGGAACGCTGGGTCTTGACATATGTTTCATGCAAGTGCTAACGGGAGACATTTCCATGAGCATTTTCAGTTTGTGATATCGGAATCTCACTCTCTCTAGGACGGTTGGTCTCCCCCCTACCTCTCTCCATCTTTCAACCTTGTGCTTTATTCACCCTACCATGTCACCATCTCTCCTTGCCCTGGGGTACCTGTCAGCTATCACCTTGTTGAGCCTAAAATGTCATCCAACTTGTCCTTGTACTTTCTGTTCCAGTACACATATTTGCCTTAACTTTTTCAGTAACAGTTTCACTCTCTCCCCTGTTTTGAACATTAATAGCTGATGAGAGCGGGGATGTTACTCGGGGATTGTGAGCCTGTGACGCGCTTCTGTGGTTCGTGGTGAAAGCCTGGGTGGTATGCACCTTTGGCTTCCGGATCAGTCCATGGCAGATGGTGTCCTGGTGAACTGCAGTGTAAGGTGATGCTGTAACGCCCCCTTATGCTGTAACGCCCCCTTATGCTGTGTGCTGTTCCCAGAGTCCTGACTAATGTGGATGGAGCAGGAGACAAGAGGTCTGGCTGGGAGAGGGTCTGTTCTCTTCTCCCAGACAACCCGACGAGGCCAGGGAATGAACACACACACGCTGCTGCTTGTGTTCAAATATAGGCATGATTTCACCCACAGTCGTCAAAACGATGCTCTAACCGTCGCACACACCCTCCACATTCCTGAACACACACACACACAGGGAGAGGAGGGTTTGATGCTACTTTCAGTTGCAGCTATTCAGCCATCTTGCCCCAGGGCATCCTCAACGGTTATAGGAGTTCTTTACCTGAAACCTGCTTTTGCATCATTTAAAGGGAGAAGGAGGGGGGACACACACCAACGGCTTTAACGCTGGCCATGATAAAGTTAAGCGGTGCCCGGTGTTGAGTACATGGACAAAATGGCCACTCAGCTCAAACAACACATAGACCTGTCAAAACACCAGCTGGTGCAGACAACACAAGACTAAGTCAGTGTGATCGTGAGCGTCTGTCTGAGAGCCTCAAGTCTGAGTCCAAGGCATCCTGTGTCTTCGTATTTATACAAAAATGTGTGTGTACAATTGTTCATGAGGTTTAACAGAGAACGCATTAACCCGTGCCGAGTCAAATACAACATTTCCTAATCTAATAAGAGCAGCATTATGGAGGAAGAGAAGGGAGGTGGTCAATATCGAATCACGCCTTCTCAAAACCGAACACTACATCCTGTGTCGGCTGAGGCCGATCTAAAGACTCTGAAGTGGGTTCCCCTCTTCATGTCTTCGACATTATATTCTCTACATACTTCATTCATTTCAAAGGCAGTAGTCATGAAAGACAAGAACACTAGGCTAACTATTGGTAGTCTCTGGCAGACTCCATTAAGTCAGTGTAAAAGCATTTTACAAAAAAAAAAGACTAGGGAAAGAAGCCACATCTTAATAATTGGGGACCCGTGGGCCTCCCAAATCAACCCCCCGGAGCACAGGGCACAGTCCTAATGACTAACCCCCCTACCCCCATGCCCTGGGGTGGCCTGTGCCCTGCCCCTCCACATGACAAAGACCATGTTATCCAGCCGCTCTGGCAGCACTGGCTTTGGCCATTGATGGGGAGCGAGAAAGAAAGACCGAGGCAGAGTTACGAGAGAGAGAGAAAGAGAGAGGCTTCTCTGTCTCAGGTTATTTCGGTCTGCGTGACTCAGACTCTCGGAGCGAAACCTGACCCAGTAACGGTCAGGGGGCCACAATGGACACTTTTCATTTGAGAAGTCCTCCAGGGTCCCCACAGCTGAACAACTCCCCCTCTGATCCCCCCCCCCCCCCCCACACACACACACCTCTGTTGGGGCTTGGAGTCTTGTGTTGAAGCTCCTGATCTCGGGATGTTTGTGTTGCGCAAGTGAGTGGAGACGTCTCTGTTTAAACATTAGCTGGCCTTGGGGGGCGGGGGGGGGGGGTTTACACTATTCAATGTGCTTCAGTGTTACAACAGTCACAAAGCTACTCTGCTGGTAAATTAGTTTGCATGGCCTTGTTCCCTTAGGGAGGCTTGCTATTGGCAGTCTTACCTGGTTGCCTTGGGAACCGTCGTCCTGTCTGGTTTGGCTACGGAAGTGCTGGGCTTCGGGGCAGATGTCGGCCTGGGAGCTGGAGAAAGGGAGGAAGAGAGAAAGTTTGGATGGAGATTCCATGCTTGGATGGTTATTTAACATTGAAGCTGTAGTTACGCCCTTTGTCTGACCTGTAGTTTTAGGTCTGGTCCCGTTAACTGGTCCAGTCGTTGGTCTCTTGCTTAGAGTACCATTCCCTGTGGTTGTCTTGGTACCGTTGGTTGCTGCGGTAGCAGCAGAGTTGGTCCGGGGCACTCCCACATGCTTCCTGTCAGTCACCTTGGTCTGGGTCCTGACCGAGGAAGCAGCAGCTGTGGCTCCGCCCACTGGCTTTTTAGCTGCGGTGGCCGATGACGCTCCAGTACTTGTGGTAGTTGTAGTTCTCTTCTTGTCCGGTGCGGTTTTCTTGGTCAGGTCGTTGGTTGAGGGCTTGACTCCGTTCATCACACGGCTCTGAGCGGTGCCCGGGCGAGTGCTGGGTCTCGTCTGGCTCGTGGTCTTGGCGCCGGCGGTGCCACCCGTGCCGGGCCGGGCCTTGGTTGTACCTTTGGGCTTGTCTTTGGTCTCTGCTGCCTTGCCATTGCCCTCCTTGGCGGCGGGGGGCGCTGTGGCGCCTCGGGCCTGCTCCTCGGGTTGCGTTGGGGGGGAGCCTTCTTGCGGCACCTCCTCCTCCTCCATCACCAAAACGGACGTTACCGGCTGGGAGGGTTCAGCTCCTAGTGCTTCTGTGGGCTCCATGGTAGCCATGGCAACCCCATCCGGCTTCATCCCCCGAGGCGTGGCTTCTCTCTCACCAGAACCAGTGGCACACGAATGAGAGTTCTGTGTCCTCTACTGCAAACGGAGCCGACCTGAAAACCAGAACACCACAACACATAATCATCTTAGCCTCCAGTTGGAGAAGGGGAGACAAATATGAAATGTTTTGCTCATCTGGGAACTGCAAATAACCCCAGATATACTCATCACAATAACCACATATGCTGTATGACATGTGCTCATGACAGCATTTAAAGACTGTAGATAGGACTGAAAGGAAATGCCATTTATGGAAAAGAGGCCTCTTAGGAATTCAGAGGGAATTGGAAAAACAGGAAGTAAGCAGCTAGAGAAACGTCCATTTACGATGTTTCTGAAGAGAAAAGTCTCCATTTCCACTTAAAGTTGTTGATATACCAATTAAGAAAAGGACTAGTCATCGGAATGACAGCGCCAATGTAACTAAGAAACCCCACAAAATGCTAGGTGACCACAGTTGATGACTGGTGTTGGGAGTAAATGTATGACATGAACTGAGGTCTACACCAGAACTCTAATGAGCTCCTGGAGAGGAGAGGAAAGGGCTGTGGTCTGGGGGTGCAGAGATACCGAGGCCACACAATTCCCCTGTCATGACACACCATAAATGAAGAGCGGAGGATGGAAAACCGGGACCACATGTGCCATTTGTTAAACGATCCCGTTTTCCTGTGCAGGCCAGATGCTAAGGATGACATCCAGCGATTACTAATACAAGATTCAGATTCCTACTCCGGGCCAGGCCTCAATAGACAATAGGGCTGAAGTAGTGGAAACTGTGGGACACAAAGTGAATGTTTGTGGCCCAAGAAGTACTGGGGAAGGGGAACATTCGACTCTGCTCTTCTAAGCGGGCTAAGTAGTACTGTATACAGAATTCGGACTAACTGACATTAGGAAAGTCCCTCCAGCCCTACCCAAGCTCCCTCCCCAAACCAAAACGTGGCTTCAACTCAGTTTCCGCTTTTCTTCGAGTCCCCCCCACCTCATCCCTTCGTTTTTTCCCCAACCGACCCCCCCGCCTTCCCCCCCCTCCTTAACCCCTCTGCCCCCTGTACCCGCAGTGGCTTCTTCCCCACCCCCTACTCCTTTCTTTTTCCCCTAAACCACTTGTTACCCTTCTCTCCGTCGCCCACCCCCCCCCCCCCCCACTTCCTCCCCCCTGTTCCTATAAGATCTCTTCCCAGAAGACAGTTGCACAGATGGCCTGGGCAGCACAGCCATTGTATGGTTCCAACAAAACATGCTTGGCCTGAAAGAGAGAGCGGGAGCGAGAGAGAGGAAGGGAGGCTGAGTAACGGAACGAGGAAGGGAGAAAGAAAAAGAAATTGGAGGGAAAAAGAAGAAAGGACTAAGGGGCCACGTAATTAAAATAAAAGAGGATAACAGAGAAGTTAGGAAACAAGCAAGAGCTATAGAGGAAGACTCCAGGAGGTAGCAAAAAAGACAGAAAGAACAAGGACTAAGGAGGAGGACAAAGAGAGGAGAGATAATACATTTTTATTGCATCGGGACATCTTTGAAGCAGAAGGCTGTCTGGACTGAGGTCATGCTAAATACCGTCTGACGGAGACTTCAAATCAAGCAGTTTTCTAAAGCATCATATTACACTATTGATCTGTATGAACTCTTACTGACCGAGACCTAGTTTCAGCCTCTGAAAGGGAGAACTTCAACTTAAACAGTGCACCGTGGGGGCACGGTTGGTTACATATTAACGCTAGAGATACCAAAGAGTTGCACATTCCGTTCCAACTCGCCTTGCCCCTCACTGCACATAATTCACCGTTCACAAAAGGACTGGTTTACTTAGGAGACATTGTGTGGGAGACACGAGTGGGGTGGTGAACTTCAGCAAACAGATCAATAGAGCGAACGAGCAGACAGCCCGTAGACTTTCTGAAGAACTAGTTGGGTAGGTTTGGACCTGGTAGTAGCTTACATCAACCCCCCCCTCCCTGCCCTATCCCCCCACCCCATCCTCCCCCCAAACACACCTTTCCTCCTTTCCTAAACCCACTCATCCTTCACTAATGAGCAGTTCTGACCTGTAATTCAGAGAGTACAAACAAGCAGCCTTCAGTCCTCTCCGTTCTCCCCCGTTTTCCACCCTCGTTTCTCCTCCGCCTCCTTTTAGGTTTGGCAGGAACAGGCTTCCTCCCCCCCCCTCCCCCCTCCCCCTCCTTTTTCTCACCTCTGCTGTAACGTCTCAATAGCGAGACAGCGACAGAAGGGAGAGGGGGCTGGTTTAGTCCCAACTCCAGACTAGGTGTAGACAGACATCCAGGATGTCCTACGTGACACCTGATTGGACACCAATCAGGGAAGGCTGCCTGCCAGTTAGGCCGAGCCAGCGGATTCCGACAACAGCGCCAGAGTGTCAGACTCGCAGGGTAGGAGACAGATTAACACCCCGCCCCCCCACCCCAGCTGCATTTGTGGGCAGGATAAA
The DNA here is from genome assembly GCF_963692335.1 of Osmerus eperlanus. NCBI lineage: Eukaryota > Metazoa > Chordata > Actinopteri > Osmeriformes > Osmeridae > Osmerus > Osmerus eperlanus. Next base: position 8,609,038 of record NC_085039.1, on the reverse strand, counting down.
AGAGAATGATTTGCCCCCGGGGAAGGATGGCACCGATATCCACAGCCATGCCCTTGTCACCAATGCCAGGGGGCTTACTTAAGTGCAGTGTGAATCACATTCCCTGCAAGCGTGACTGCGGGCAGCACCCAACCTTACTGCCCGACGTCTGGTGACTGCACACAGGGAGGTGGGCACCGGCAAAGCACACCGCATGCCTCGAGTTTCATCCAACTACTTCGGATCAGAGTGACGTCTCCTCCGGATTTAGCCGTCACAAGTGAAATACCAGGATTTTAAAGATTTTCCCAGACACACTTATGTTTCCGTCAGGGTTTCTTAGATTGTAGGACTTGGATAGCAACCAACGTTATTTGAACTATTAAAAAGGTCACTGTAAATCTTGCAGGGATTAGGACTACTTCAGAGTCAAATATTTGCCCCGGGAACAACTGAGGCAACGCCCAAGTATTAAATAGATGATGCTTCACAGACACAAAGAGCCTCATGCATGTTGATGAAATATAAGTGCTACTGTGTAACCCCTCCCACAGTCCACCATTTGCATAACAAATCCCAGTTCAAAGAGGACGAATAACATATTCAGGACACAGCAGGACTCCCTTCCAGCAACTAGCGCCGTAGCTAATACCACAATTAGCTCTATACACTTGCCAACAATTACCAATGTGCTAGAAATATGCAAACCTGTATGCTGTGTTTGTAATGGTCTCCCTGTAGCTCAACAACAGGGTTTGGCCGGGTAGACTTTTAAGGAAGAAATCCAATTCACTTGAAGGTGAGGATTTATCGAAGTGTTTCTAAAACATGGGCCGACAATGTGACAAGCATTTAGGAGGCTGCCCAGACAGAGCTGGAACCTGTATCGACCTTTCCTCTTCTCAGGTCACCCGGCTGTGTTCCATCTTCTGATGAAGACTTGTGCTTTTAATTTGTCTCCGTCCGTCTGTCGGAGAACATCGCTCCCTCCTTCTGGCTCCACTCCCTCCCTCCCTCTTCCATCCCTTTCTCTCTCTGGGCATTTTAATTTCATCTGTCTGCCTTCCTCCAGTCGCCAACACATCAGACATTAGCCATGTGGCGCAGCTAAATGGGTCACTTTTAATACCCCCCCCCCCCTTTCCCTCCGTTTAATACAAACACAGAGAGAGGGATTTAGCTGCCTTTCAGAGCTGGCTCTGAGGTTTTGGGACTGCCGGGACAGGGACAAACAGGGGCCATGCTACCGATGCCAGCTGAACGCCACACTCAGACTGAAAGTGTTGAAAAGAAAGTGTCTCTCTAAGCTCGGCTAACAATGCGAGGCAACAGAGGCTAGTGAGTGAGGAGTGTGGTTTGTATGTGCTTGTGTGTGTGTTAGTCTTTAAAGAGGAGGATCCTATGCTGAGGGGGGGGGGGGGGGGTCGTTTGGATGATGTCAGAGACCCTCCTTGTGAATGTGGCGCAGGAATGCCGGGAGAAACTCAGGGTGTCTGTGCATGAACATGGCCACCCCTGCAACATTCCTGCTCTGCCTCACTCCTCGAGGCTCTCTCTAAACAGCTGCCAGAGGAAAGGGTGTGTGTGTGTTTGACCCGTGAGGTGTGCACAAAAAAAGAGAGGTGTGTGCGCATGGAAGCATGAGCTTGTCACAAGTTCATACATGTAGCTGCATAACATACATAAGAGTATATGAGCATGCGTTTGTGCCCGCTGGATTGTGTGTATTTCTTTCTATGAGTGTGTGTGTGTGTGTGTGTCTGTTTATGACTATGAATGCATGTGTGTGTTCACAGTGGCCAATCCCCAGCTTCCTGCATTCTTTTCATTCCTCTTCGCTACCAAATAGCCTTGCATCATCTCCTCTGCCTGATATCGATGCCAAGAGACGCGACACAGCCCCATTTTAGATGGAGCCAACACTGAACCCTCTGACTGGCTACCTTCCTACGCTCCCCTCCCTGGTCTCCATGGCCAAGGCCAATGGATGGAGCTTTCAGCACAGTGTGCGCGAGACTGTCGCCTCTGTGTTGCTTGCAAGTGAGCTCTCTGGTCATCCCTCTCTCTCTCTCTCTCTGTGGAGTCATTAATGGACCGCTGTCTGTCTTAGAGGGGGGGGGACAGAGACTCCCTCAGAGGGGCTCTGACCACAGGAACACAGGCCTTATTCTCAGAGTGTGTGTGAAGCCTATTGGTAGAAAAAAGGGGGGGGGGGGAGCACGCAAAGAGAAGAGAGAACAAATAAATAAAGAGTGCGGGAGCTGAGTTTCGGGAAAGGGAGGGGCCAGGGGTGGAGGAGGAGAAGGGGCTTTCCTTCACGGCGCGACCAGCAACTGGTCCTCTCACCATGCACACCGCAGGCAGGATGTGGACCAGCAACTGGTCCTCTCACCATGCACACCGCAGGCAGGATGTGGCCCAGCAACTGGTTATCTCACCAAGCACACTGCACTGGGTCATACGACGGACAAGCTCAACAACCACCACATTCTGTTTCCTTATTGGTTTCTGCCGAACACCCTGGCAGTCATTTGCCAGCCAGTAAAAAAACAAACCAGATAAGCGAGCTAACGGGAACCACTTTCTCATTGCAGTCTGGGGGAAAAAAGTGACTTGGAAGGTCCAGAAAAACTGGCCTATCAACTATCTAGACCAGCTGTGCATGACTGGCTGAAGCATTGAACTAAGAGAGAAAGGGAATAGGTGAATTAACTGTTGAGGAAAGGACTGGTGATGAACGAAAAGGAGGATGGGTAGAGGTGTGTGTGTGTGTGTGTGCTTGGAGACTAGCATGAGCTTGTTGCTCCATCTGACCATACAAGGTAGTGTTATAGTCTCAGCTTCATCACCAGTGAGCGGATAGTACACACACGGCCCAGAGATACAATCTGATGAAATCACACACACACAGGAGAGGTTCACCTGAGTGTGTGAGACTAGCCGTGCTCAAGGCAGTGCTCCGTTAGAACAACCCGACTGAATGTCTGCTTCAGTGTCCGGATGGTTCCAGAAGCTCTCCCACCCCAGCCCTCACTGCAGATCATGAGTCTCCTGCTGACTCCAAGAGAAAGACAACAAAGAAAGACCAGTCCCTGTGAGGAACAAAAAGAGATACAATCCAGAGGGGGCTTGGTAGTTTGGGAGACCAACCAGCTGACGAGCATAAATGCAACACTGTTTAATAAGTAGCCAGTGGGCTATGCCATCTTCAAATACTTTCTGCACTTTAGGATGCAATTCATCAGCAGCTCTTTGAAATTGTCTGCCGGTGTGGGGGGGGGGGGGGTGTAGTGCGTGTGTGGGTGTGTATTTGCGTGGGTTTCAGGGTGGGCGATAACTCCGAACCGAAGGCCGTTGTTTACATCCCAACACTCTCTAATCGCGACGGTCACATTCCTCGCCGTACTCTGCACAAGAGGCAGGAAACTGTGCACACACACAAAACACAGCCCAATCCCTTATGGGAGGCAGGGAGGGAGGAGGGAGATGCATTCTTTCTCACAGTCGTTGATGTCTGACAATAACAAAAACAGGCCATGGACCTGCCTGCCTGCCTGACTGACACACACACACACACACACACACACACACACACACACACACACACACAGGGCTCCCCGAGCGCTAAGCCTCGGTGCCCTCTCATACACACCCTATGGTGGCAGGTCTTTGAGGCTGACCCGAGGGTGAGGACAGGGTGACGGATCCTCCGGGAGGTTCTGCTCCACCACAGAAGACTGCTCACTGACCTTCACACCTCGGACTGACCTCTCCAGAACACTGAAGACTGGGAAGAATTGAGCCACTACGACTATGAGCCCACTGAGAAAAGCTGGCTCTGTTTTCACATCCCACACACAGTCAAACCGTGCGGCTCAAGAACTCAATTATGAATACAGACCCTTGACTACAAAGTATTTCTGAGCATGATATCACTTTTTGGCATCATAATATCATATTTTTTGGGATTTGCCATTCTTTTGTACACAGTACAAAAGACATGGCATGCTCTATTCCCATCTAGCCCCTCCCCCACGCGGCTTGGGAGGGAGTGGTTACCTCGGGTGGCTCCGCCCCCAAGGAGAATTAGTGCACAGCACGACAGAGCTTGTTAACTCTAGACAAAGACTTGACGTTAATCCACTATGATCTGACCGGTGGTCCACATGTAACCCCCACTCAACCCCGCACACCCCCAAACACAAACAAACAACATGGATAAACTCTCCAACCTACATAGGACATGTGTTCCTAAATAATATGGCAACGAGAGCAAATGCCAACGGGGAGTGGTACTGGGACTCCCTGTAGACAAGATATGTGCTACGATGCCAAGCTAAAACCTTAGAAACGCCACGGACAGGGTCGCAGGGGCTTAGCCACGCTAAACTATTCATCAGGGAGGATTGGAGTGGACGCTTAGCGCGTGTTAAATGCCGGTCAATTCCACTGGGGGATGTTAAACATGTGCTAAGTGATGCTAAACCACTCAATAAAATGAGCTGTATGCGCAGGTGCTAAAGCGTTCTACAGACAAGTGGAGACTAGCCAGTTAGCCCTGGGGGTGAGGGGCAGTCTAGAGAAGCACACCTGCCTGAACTCTTCAAGTGGAATCGGCTTCTTACCAGCACTGTTTAAATGGGACCGTATACAACCGAAGGTTAGAGGGGTAGAGGAGTATGTGGTGTGTGCGTTGTTGGGAGAGGGGGGGGTCCTATTGTCTCCTCCTGTGCCCCCATGGGCAGAGGAGGGGGGGGGGGATTAACTGCAGGAGAGCAGCTGGCATGACTGGCTCTGCCCAAACACACCAGAGGAGCAGCAGGGCAGCAGTGAGTCTGGTGAGGAGGGAGGGACGGAAGGACAAAGCGATAAGGCGAGTTACCGGAGAGGTCGCTGAGGCAGGGAGAGGGGGGGGATTGGTGACAGGAGAGATGGATTGAAGGAGGAGGGATAGATAGGGAATGGATTGATGGATGGATGACAAGACATGCAATGGACGGAGGAGTGATATCTAACAGTGTGATGGGTGGATCCGGCTAACCATTAGCACACATGCAGAAAGTCAATACTGGAGGAGAGTGCCTCAGGGTCAGATCAGTTACCAGGGATTTTACTGGGCAGGGCGAAGCCAGGCCAGATGGACACTGATCTCTCACACACACACACCCCTGAGCACACACAGGGACAAGGCACACACACACACAAGCACACAGAGGTTCCATTACAAAGAGCACAGCTCTTACTCATGGATGGCGAGTCAGACCCGATAATGAAAACAGGATATGTGTAACCAAGCCAACACAAATACACTCCCTATTGTACCTCTGGGCGCTCAAGTTCACTTTATCAAACCTACGGGTCACCAAGTAGTTCTAAATTAATCACACAAAAAGGTACTACTGGTTATTGTACAATAAACAGATTGCTAGAAACAGCTAAAGGAATAACTTGAGAGGTCATTAGAAAGTACCGAATGTGGAAAAACTAAACGCATGAAACAAGGCCCAAAATGCCTTTGGTATGATGCTCACCAACTTCCCAAAACGGCATGACCCAGGAGGGAAAAAACACAAAACGTGCAGAGTGCCATTTTAAATAATGACAACGTTCGTGGGCCCCTGGTTTAACAGGGACTACCACAGCCAGTCTAATACCAGTGTCCATTGCCTCAACCGTGAAGCTAGAGAGACTGGGGAAACGCCAACTCCGAAACCACAGTGACGAGATCTGCCTTCATCCTCCAACACCACGGGCACACGGTCTGAAGGGGAGGCCGAACCCAGCCAGGAAAGAGGAGGAGAAACGCCCCACACACCAATAAGGAAATGATGAAACGGGCTGTAACAAACGTTGTTAACGTTGACGCAAGGTGATGTCGTTGGGGAGTGGATGTTAGCTGGCAATAGGGTGACTTAATGGTTGCTGAGGTGGAGTGGAGTAGAATTGCTAGGCAGGCGGCATGCTGGGAACTGTAGTTCATGGCGGGCGCATTAACTACTTGGGGTGGGGGGGTGAACCCAGTGGCCTCGACGTCCGCAGTAATCTCCACAGCTGTTGCTTTTGGGCTTTCACACTACCCACCATCAGCCTACAGTTGTCATTCCACACACCCGTTTCTTTTGATGGAAAAAGGGGTCATAATTTCAATGTAGGTTTTGTTTGCCTTTCCAATTTGTGGTTCGCCCTGCTATTGAACTCGTAAAATAATAATTTGTGTGAAGGACATTTTTTGGGCTCTTTTAAATTGAACTGTTTCGGAGCAGAAAAGAGCCTTTGTGCAGATTTGGTCTTTGGATGGCACAGACGCTACGGCAGGTCAGCTGAATGAGCAGTGGGTTATTCTGGTGAATGCCTGAGACCTGGAGAGAAGTCAGGCAAGGAACGTCCACTGACCCGGAAATTTCCATCAATGGCGTCCATTTTAAGCTCCAGGGCACGCTCTGCCAGACATGCCATCCATGCCAACCACCTGCAGTTCCCCTCAGTCACGACTGACACAAACGGCCTCAGCTGTTTCTTAACGATGCTCCACGCCCCCTGACAATAGATGTCATTCAGCAGAGGAAACCTTTTGAAGAGAATTCAAACACTGCTTTCACATTCCTGGGGCAGAAGTACAGGCTGACACTGATCCCATACCACCTCTGGTGAACCGAGGTCAGGTATGCTTTTGATGACTCAATAGGATGAGCTAGAAAAGAAGGGAGAGTTCATGGAACTGATTGAAGACAGAAGAACTGAGTTCCTTTGGAGGTGGGCTTCTATTTTAGGGAGAGCTTGTGTTCCATGTTTAGGAAGGGGAAGAGGAAACAGAGGTGTGGAGAGGAACAGAGGCTGGATCTTATAAACAATGGCACTCGTCATAACGGCAGGCCTGTTTGGAACCTCGGTGTGAGGGCTTCACACCACCAGTGATAACAAGCACTGTGATGACTCCTGCCGTGGCTGGGGGTGTTGGTGAGAAAGGGGGAGGGAGGGAAGAGGGGGAGACGGACTCCTTGAAATTGACAGATACACTCTTCCAGAGGGTGTTACACAGACACACTGTATCAAAGACAAACATTTACCACTCGTGAGTAAATATTGGCTACAGATCTAACCCAGAATCAATAGTTTGATTAACTGCCCAAGGCATTTATTTGTTAAGTCATTAAAACCAAGGGACTTAGATTTTCCACTTTATTAAACTGACTTTAGCTTGGTCAGAGGCAGTTTGAAGACTGCACCCCTCCAGAATCAACTGGTTATGTCATTCGTATTTGGAGCCAAAACCCGGATGACAGATAGCTTGGTTCCTATCGCTGGGATCTGCAGACGTAGCGGTCTGATGCTAGTACCGAGCACTCCTCACATCCATGCCAATAATATCACTCGGTGTGCAGGCTAGGTGCGAAAAGTGAAAACAGGAGAGCGAGATGCGAATCTTCGTAAACAACATACCATCTACCAGACATCTCCAGACCTGGAGGCGCGCAAGACCTGAAATGGGGCACCCCCCAATTCCAAAAGCATGACATTTACATTTAGTCATTTTTAGTCATTTAGCAGACGCTCTTATCCAGAGCGACTTACAGTAAGTACAGGGATATTCCCCCGAGGCAAGTAGGGTGAAGTGCATTGCCCAAGGACACAACGTCAGTTGGCATGACCGGGAATCGAACTGGCAACCTTCGGATTACTAGCCCGATTCCCTCACCGCTCAGCCACCTGACATCCTAAATCTATGCACAGTGTCCCTTAAATAGACAACAAAAGTAGCATGCCATTTTATTATCTATTGCTATTGCTTTTCTATGGGCTACAAGAATGATTCCAACAAAGAAACTCATCTGCATGGATGGAGCGTCCCTAATCATACACAATTGATGAATCGATTGCGGATTCGCCACACCCAGTTTCCATAAAACACTTGCTGATAGGACAGCTCGATCGGACAGCACTTAACAGCCGAAAACTCAGGGCAAAATCACGATTTCGCAGACGCCAAATAGCCATTTGGGCATCTTGGTCGCAGAACAATAGGCGTCTGCACGGAGACGAGGCAAGTGTTAGGCACGTTGAACCATTTTAAGCGATGTGGTCTGACCTGCCCAAATCAGAAGCCACATTTGCATGGTAGGCTAGCTATCCTTTAAGCCAGTGCGTTTCGTTGTGCATGTCATATAACGAGCTGGAAAGGGAAACCAAATGCTAGAGCCACTGTCCCATTATTTTGTGAACAAACCACAAGCATGGCATTCGAATAGGGATAATGGCCTTTTCATATCGCTTATTTCATAGGTCGAATGATACCGGTTCGTTCACGCAAGAAAATCCCAAATACACAAACAAAACCATAAATAAAAACAAAAACGCAAATGACAGAAAACAATGTAACCTGTAGTCTACAACAAGCTGGTTAGCAAAGCATTTGCCATATCTGCACTAAATTCTTACCGTCAGAATACCGAGGCACGTTTCTCAGCGTTTCAACAGATTCTTGAAGGTCTGTCCTCCTTTTCCTGTCCTGCCAGCGAATATGCAGGGCCAGACGAGTATGAACAAATACAAATCGAGTGGACAAGCTAGGATTGGCAGAACAGCAACGTTAGTGTAGGAAATTCTCATACAGCTCCCTGCAAAATGTCCGGACAGCGGGATGTCTTGAGTCACGTTCTGTGGACAACAGACGTTACTTCTGGAGCTCGGGAATCGAATAGGGGGGAGTCACCACATTGTCGCGCGGGGGTGAAATTGAAGGAGAAGCATGGTCAAAGAATAAGTCGCACACAATCATTAGCCAATCACAAACACGGGCCGTGGTTTATTCAAAGCAGCAATGATGTCAGATTGAACCACCTCCCTCTTTTCCCTTTCTTTAGTTCGCTGGTCCTCGCCCTCTCCCCCCACCCCACCCCACCCTCCATCCATACCCTCTGTATGAAGTTCCAAAATCCAGCTGCATGGTTAATGTTTAAAACCAATGTAAACTTCATGGCTGTGGGTCTCTCCATTTAAACCAGACTACACATTAGACATCAAGACACGCAGATACGTATAACATGAACGCATTTTAAACAATAGAATTTCCTAAAAGCATGGGAAATGCCTTATTCATATAGTCTTATCGTCCAAAACAAGAATGCATCATATTTTTCCATGAAGTAAATCTGTACATTGATCTTATGAAGAGAATACAGTCTCTTTTCTGCATGGGTCTTCTTGATACACCCACAAAGGAAGTGGCAGTCTTTTTCCCAGCCCTCAGTTGCAGCTGCTGGCCTTACAATAGGACTGAATAAAAAGAAGAAACCATACAAAGACTATGGGATTGACAGAAAGAGAGAAAACGAAAGAGAGAGAGAGTTTGAATGGGCAAAGAAATCTGACATCAACCATTTTTTTTTCTGTTATGGAACACAAGGACAAAGAGGTAGAGGGAAGAAGGATTTGAAAAGAGAGTAAGAAGCCTCGGGCAAAGAAAACTCAATTCAGTGCCAGAGGGGAGAAGGGAAGCGATCGCCAGCAGACACAAACGCAGGTCTGGGTAAGAAGACGCTGACAAGGAAATCTCATCCCGTTCCAGAAGTGTGTGTGCGTGTGTGTGCGTGCGTGTGTGTGCGTGTGCTTGTGTGTGTGTGTGTGCGCGTCTTTGGCCGTGCCTGTGTGTGTGTGTGTGTGGATGTCAGTGTGTCCATCCTTCACAGGCACCTCATTAGAGTCTCTGTGGAAGTGGATGAGTCATCCTGTCTGTCCGTCTGACTGACCCGCCTCTCTCTCTCCCAGCTGCTCACAGGGCTGTGGTGATAGTGTCATCTCTGGCCTGCCTTTCCAGTCTTCTGGGAGGGGGTTGGGGGTGGGGCTGGGCCTGGGCTGTGTGGCCTCACCCTAACCCTAACACTAGCTTAGTATATTCCACACCGTGCTGGTAAGCTGTCATCGGTTCATTATTGAAGCCATTAAACTGACATACTTCCTGCTTTCCTACCTGACGTCCTGTCCTGCTGTCGAAACACGGGCGTGGCTTGGCGTGGGCCGGTACCGTGGTACCGCGGAGGTTGGTTGCAGTCCACCTGGTTGATTGTCTCTCGGCCTTTCCGTGTGGTCTTCTCTCTTGGCCTTTGGAGAAAACAGCATTCCTTTTTTTTAGGAATGACGCGACAGCTGCTTACGCTGCCCACAGCACAAACAAATAAACAAGCCCACACATACACAGCGGTGGAGAGACGTGAAACAGTCAGGCATACTCCCACTGACACGTCGTTGAAGTCACAGATATACGACACGAGGCACAAACACACACACACACAAACACACAACAGCTGAAACACAAGAATATTTCCCCAGAAAAATCCCCAGTTTTTTATGTCCGATTCCCTGGACATTAAAAACACCCGTCACAACAGACCACACCTTCCCTTTTACTTTGTGAAACTTCAGGTTCATATGAGACAGTGTAAACTATGATCTCACACCGTTCATTGTGCCACTCTGAGTAATATCTTCACAGTTTCCTCTTCATAATGCGATCCATTTATCCCTGTTATATTTAGATGTACAGTACAGTACATGTGCCATATGAAAGAAAATAAATGTACTCACAAAGCTGAGAGTGAGTCAGACATATTCCCAAAGACACCCCCTCTTTGTCCTCAAATAACCCAGCTACCAACACACACACATAATCAAACCCCCAACGGAAAGACATTTAGTCTGTAAGGCATCAAGTTCAAGTTTATTACCCATTTTTAACAAGTCAAATATTTGGGCCTGCTCCTCTTGACAATCCCTAGCAGCCTATCTACCCTGAAATAAAAAATATATAGAGTCCTAACCTACATGAGCTGCTATACTTATCAACAATATATTTAACAAGGTAAGAATAAAAAAAAGAAAGAATAATGCTAAATAATTCACCGACAACTGAGAACAACCTAAGCTAATAATAACTATGAAAGTAACAATATGTACATGTTGTAGCTGTAAGTAAACTGACTTGGGCTGGCAGTTTGGTGAGATGGAGTTTGATGGTGGTCAGCAATAGCCAACAGCCTGCGAGTGGAGGCCCAGCCAGTACTATAATGTATGATCATATTAGGTTAAGTGGAGTGGAGGCAACAATGTACTCTATCAGCTGCCAAACGCTGTCCAGGAAGTTACATCAGCAAGAAGGTCACCATGGAGATGTCTGTTGAGAACATATCTTATCAATTGTAATTTTCCTGCCTTGAATTTGCTCCAAGGTTGTGCCCAATCAGACATGCTATTATTAATATTTAAATGTGATTATTCATATCCGCGCTTTTAATGTTTCTGTTGTGTGTCTGGTCATCTATTTCCTTCTGTTAACCTTGACAGGCTATTTCCTCAAGGATGTTATTGTCTGTGTCTGGAAAGCAGGAGCTATCGATGAGTCATGTGCTCCCTCTTGTGGATGTTGCAAGTAATTACAGTCAAAGTTAGAAGTAACAGTTGGGCCCTTATCTTAAATTCCAGATGCTTCTACCAGAGACTGCAGGCTGATCGGCAAGGGCCGTCTTAACCAATATGGTGAATATTCATGCTTCAAATTAAGTAAATGAATTCAGCTGGGATTATGGAAATTCCACACAGATGATTGGTGCTTTGCATCAACACCTTACGACATATTAAAAGTCGCTCTGGATAAGAGCGTCTGCTAAATGACTAAATGTAAATGTAAATATATCCACATGGGTTTTCAGACAGGCTTTTTTAATGTGAGGATTAGCATCATACTGCGGGTGGTAGGCACACATTCATAATCAAGAATAAATATCAGGCAAACAATCAACATTTTCAAATGCGGTAGGCTACTGTAAACATGGAGAACATTTATGAATGACTAAAAACTGCAAATAGGTACATGTAAGTACGCAGACATGTAAAAGGCAGAATATTTTTAATCAGGATTTACCACATGGTACACTGTTGTTTGTTGGTCAGGTTATTCTATGGTTAAGCTATGACCTAGTGTTCTTCAGACAAGGTCCTTCCCTAACCTAAGCTTTTAGATTCAACATTAGCCTTATACCCCTTTAACATATACTAATTAGAACAAGTCTAAAATCACCGCAAGGCAGTTTATACGTCACTGATGAAGAAAATCCAGAGTGAGCACAACACTTGACCACTTATAGAAAAGTCCCTACATTTCAAGTCCTTATGCCCCCCCCCCCCTTGTGCGTTTGTTTTTCAAGCTACAGATCAACAACTAAAAACAGACACAGAACTCCCTCTAGCGAGAAAGTCATTAGAGTTTTTATATCAGACATAGTTATCAATAAAAAAACATACGACATAAAAACAACAGGAATAGAAACCAAAAAAAACAACAACAAAAAACAGATGATTCTGGGTCAATAGTTCAGTGCGCTGTCTCTTCCGGCCTTGTTTACCTCTCCTTATGCTTTTGTGTCCCCCCAGTTCATTCCAGCCTTTGTTGCTCAGACCAGTCTGAACAACAAAGTTCGTACATTAACCACGAGCAGAGGAGGTAGAGGGAGATAGACGGAACGTTTGAAACGCCATCCGGCTTTTAAAAGATGCATGAACGTCCCTCGCTTACCTCCTTTAGAGAAGTGACGTACAGGTCATGCAAAATGTGACAAGACGGTTTTGTTTCCTTGGCGTGCAAGTGAAACTTTACACAGCTACTGGTCCGCAATCAAATAACTTTGTTCAATATTTGTATGGTTGACAAGTGTACAGTTGACAAAAAAGTATTTACAAAACTGTGTGAGAGAACTCACCTCATTACTACCCTGTGAGCCATTTACATAAACCTGGGTGAAGTTCTGGTACTGGAGCTGAGCTTGAAATAATCATATATTAAGGGTACTTCAGCTTATTCAGGATTCTTCAGTGATCTTTCACCACGACATACTATTTGGCAAGAGATCTGTTCAGAACCGAAGGCCAGGCAAATAGTAACACATTTACATTGTCAAGAGTTTGAGAAAGGACTGCATAAGCGCTCTCTATAGAGGTAACGAGATCTGTCATTTATCATTTTCTCTACCTTCGTAAAACACATCTCATCTACTTAAGCACTCCGAACAAAATGCAAAAACACATTTTGTCCACATCTTTTGTGTTGTAGTGGTACCCACTGAAGAAAGGAAGAACAAATTATAATATATATATATATATATATATATATAGATTTAAAATACACTGAAACTCAGATTGTGTGTCCAGTTCCCAGCATCCCCTTTCCACGGATGTGGACATGACAGTGTTAGCATGGTGCGCTAATCCAGATTTGGTAATATGGGGGGGGGGCCGTGGTGCAAAACATGGGTTGGCTGACCAGCACGCACACTGCACAACACCCTGCACAACATTAACACAGACAAAACACGTTCTCCTCTCCAGTTCCTTTAAGCCCGTGGTGTCGGGCCCCTGTCTGTAGGCTGTTGAGCAGAGAAACTCGAAGCTTAAGTGTGTGCTTATGCACGGTCCAGATAGGATGGTGACCAAGCCGGTGTGGAGTGTGCTGTGAGTCAACCACCAGAGGTCGCTGTGGGTTCAGCCACCAGAGGTCGCTGTGGGTTCAGCCACAGGAGGCGACTCCCAGGAGGGTGTCCTCGTATGTTGTGGTTCTGAAGAAACAAAACAAATTCCAAGATTAGAGGGGGAAAAAAAGTCCTATCTATCGGTCAATATGTCAGAACGGTCACTATTTGTCAACGCATGACCAGACTATCTCCCTTATTCCTGTGTCGCAATGTAGCCACACTTTGTACAGTAAACATCATTCCCGCTTCCACCTCTTTGACCTTTCACCCCTGACCCCCGCACCTGTCGCAGCAGCAGAAGAAGGAGCAGGGCGAGGTCTCTAGCCCCCGGAACTTCCCCGAGCAGGGGGTGTCGGTGCACTCGGCGATGAAGGCGTGCAGGTCCGTGATGTGGACGGGCTCCTGGACTTGGTGCTGGGGGAGGGAACAGAAGACACGATCGCTGTGGCGTGTGCGGAGGAGGTGGGATCTTACACAAGCATATCATAGGATACGGATAGGAGCCATAAAGCGTGTGTGTGTGTGTGTGTGTGTGTGTGGGCGGCGACGCCTCCCGTAAGCCTACGCGACGCGACATCGCCGGGCTGTAAAAGGGAAACCAGGAGTTCTCCACCGCCCCCCGACCCACCTTGATGGTCTCGTAGGCGCCGGTGATGAGCGCGATGAAGAGCGACAGCACCATGTAGATGAAGAGGGAGATGAAGGTGTACAGGTACACCTGGCTGAACACCCACACCAGCGTGCTGCTCTCCTGCAGGCCGGCGAACGTCACGAACATGTCGTCCCCGTTGATGAGCGAGAACAGACACTCCGACACCATGGAGAGGGAGCGGAACTGAGGGGAGGGAGGGATGAGAGAAAGAGACGGACAGAGAGGAAAGAAAAGAGAGGCACAGAGCGAGAGAGGCATGGAGAAAGAGAGATGGAGAAACAGAATTAGAGGAGGGGAAAAAGGGGGCGTGTTCCAAAAAAAAAAACGTCCAACATATTCAATTCCAAGCCTTCTGGCAAATTCCGTTCAGGTATGGAGCGAGCGTAGTAACGTGGGTGCCCTTGTTTGGCTGTTGTGCTGGTCTACCTTGACGTGGTAGGGCCCCAGCACGATCCAGCCGCAGAAGCAGTAGCCCAGGTAGATGACGGCCACGCAGCAGCAGAAACGGATCACGTTGGGGAACGCAGCCCGGAGGGTGACGATCAGAATCTGGAGGGAGGGAGGGGTGGGAGGGAGGGGACAGTGGGGCGGGGGAGGGTGGGTGGGTGGGAGGGAGGGAGGGGTGGAGGGAGGGGGGGAGGGAGGGAGGGGGGGGGGAGGGTGGGTGGGTGGGAGGGAGAGAAGGAGGAAGACAAGGAGGGAGGGAGGCAGAGAGGAGCAGTCAGTCTCACATACACCAAAGCTGTGTGTGAGTGTGCTACCTGTGTAAAGGCATTCACACAAATCTGCAGTGTGTGTGTATAAGAGCGTGTCTTACATTGTACTTCTGGAAGAAGCTGAGGTAGCGAATGACTCCAACCCACACCAGTAAGGTGGAGGTTCCCAGCAGGATACCACACAGGTCATACGAGGACAAGTTCTGACCAGGCACGAGCAAAAACACAGAGCCATTTAGAGATTGACATAGAGACATTGTAGATATTATCGACCACAAAATGAGTGTCACAATGAATAGGAGTGCTGACTCAAACGTATGGGGAATGATCAAGCTCTGCAGAAGCCCGATAACAACCATCAGGTGTGTTGGAGCGGGGAAACATCTAGAAACATCGTGGGCCCTGAGGACCAGGGTTGAAGACCTCTGCTGTCCCACCTTGGACTCGATGCCGATCTTGATGAAGCTGCCGGTGATGGTGAGGACGTCGCTGACGATCAGGAGGATGTACCAGCCATTGATGAACTCCATCCTGTCTGACCAGCTCACCGGGCGGCTCAGACTGTCCTTGAAGAACATGACGTACTCCTGGGTGTGCGTGCGTGCGCGCGCGTGCGGGGGGATGGGAGAAGAGAGTGAGGGACTGGATGAAAACATCTCGCTCGTCAATGACTCCACACCCGGGTATCGCTACAGTCCCTCCCTTCACACCCCCTCCTCCTCCTCCTCCGCCCCCCCCCCCCCCCCCCGCAGGTTCTCTTACGTGCTGCAGGATGACGCCTCTCAGGATGGAGCGTCCGCACAGCAGCAGAGACAGCACACACACCACCGCCACCGCCACGTCAAACGTCAGCCGCGTGTAGTTCTCCGCTACGGGGAGGGGGGGCAAAGGACCACGTGTCTCTTTTGTGTGTGTGTGTTCCTATGTGTCTGTACATGTGTGTGTGTATATCTGTGTGTGTGTATCTACGTGTTTGTGTGTGTATCCACATGTGTGTGTGTGTGTGTGTATCTGTGTGTGTATCTACGTGTGTGTGTGTGTGTATCTGTGTGTGTACATGTGTGTGTGTGTATATACATGTGTGTGTGTGTGTGTGTGCACGCATGGTTATCTCACCATGTCCGGACACACTGGGGTCTTTACACTCCTTTATCGACGCCTGGTTGCCGAGACTGATCTTCACTTTGCCGCTGTGGGCTTTGTTGTCCAACACGATCTGTTAGGGGGAAAAGACAGCACTCACGGTCCGTCCTGCTCGAACACACGGGGGGGGGGCTGTACATGAACGGGGGGGAGGGTGCGCCCAGGACCCCCGCTCACCGTTATGAAGAAGGTGTAACAGTCGGGAATCTCGTTGTTGATGATGGTTTGAATGTTGATGGCTTTCAGCTGGAACTCTATCGTCACGTTGATGAGCCTGTCGGGGGGGGGGGGGGAGAGAGAGAGAGAGAGAGAGAGAGAGAGAGAGAGAGTGGGAAAGGAAAATTACAAAACGTACATAAAGTGTGTGTAGAAAACTGTTTACTTCAGTTCATTCCACAGTCAATTCCAATGTGTTGATACCAAACACAGTGGCCTGGAGGCATGGAGGAAAACATACTTGTGGAACTTGAGGGTAAAGTTCTTGTAATCGCTGGTTAAAGGTATTGGAGGGGCAGCTAGGGGAGTCACACCTATGCAGTCTGGAGACAGGACAGACA
The DNA here is from genome assembly GCF_963692335.1 of Osmerus eperlanus. NCBI lineage: Eukaryota > Metazoa > Chordata > Actinopteri > Osmeriformes > Osmeridae > Osmerus > Osmerus eperlanus. The sequence goes on along the minus strand of NC_085039.1, from coordinate 8,592,474 downwards.
GGACTTAGTTTCCAGTAGATGTCTATAACATCATCAGACAGACATGATGCCATTCCCAAGATCAAATGTAGCTGAAGTTTAGCATTTTATTTAGATATATCTAAATGACAATCTCTTGCCCCATAGCAGAAACACACGCAGAAAATAGTCAGCTTTTAACACCCGAGACCGGACATTATTAACAACTGGATCTTTCCAGAGCTCAAAGGGTTTTTCCTGTGTTTAACGCATTTCCTCTTTGTCCCCTAAATCACTCCCGAGTGGTAAATCACATGAGGAAGTTCTCCTATCTGCTTTTACGCACAGGGCGAGGGACTTAATAGAATCATAATAACAGTCGTTAAAAACACACACGGAGCAGAGACGAGAGGCACTGCAAAGCACTGAGGATGAGAGGAAAACCATTCTTTGAACGTTCCCTCGGGAAAGCGCGCTTGTATATTTACATGTACCGTATTATTCGAAACGTACTCGGATGTGTGTCCACTTAAAGAGACGGGTGATTCACTTGCACCAGCACGTGGGGGGGAGGGAGGGGGAGGGGAAAGGAAGAGTGAGACACCCACCCGTGACGACGCGAGGGTCTATGTTGAAGGTGTCGTTGGCCGGGTCGATGCTGCCCCTCTTGTAGTACTGCTGGCAGAGGGAGAGGGCGCTTCCGTTGTAGCCCACGCCGTACACGTACGCGTAGCGCCCCACGGTGGTCTCCGGTAACACCAAGTACTGGGGAGAGGGGGAGGGAATAAGGGGAAGGCTGTAAGCGCGAGGCGGAAGGGTGAACGAAGTGAAATCCTAATCTGAATACTTTTTTTTCTGGGAAAGAAACAGCAGGATAAATAGAAGTGGGAAGGATATTGATTATTTACATTTAGTCATTTAGCAGGCCTCTTATCCAGAGCGACTTACAGTGAGTACAGGGACGTTCCCCCCGAGGCAAGTAGGGTGAAGCGCCTTGCCCAAGGACACAACGTCATTTTGCACGGCCGGGAATCGAACCGGCAACCTTCAGATGACTGGCCCGATTCCCTAACCGCTCAGCCACCTGACTCCACTCCACTATTCACACTATGTAGTGTACTGTGCATATTCCCCTTAGACACATTCACCTCACTGACATGCGCACGGGACTTTGAGGAAGGGATGACGCGCGCCACGCTCGGTCGTGTCGGGCCGGCGGCGGGAGCTACCTGGTCGATGGCGTAGAATATGTGGTCGTAGACGTCGCGCCGGGTGTAGACGGAGAACGTGTCGTCCGAGGCCTCGTCGAAGTCCTTCAGGAAGAGGTGTTTGAAGGTCATGGTGTTCTCCTCTTTGAAGGTCACCACCATCTGGTTACTGAGGCCAAACAGCACCAGCTTGGCAGAGGAGAAGGGTGGGGGGGGAGATAGGGGGAAGAGAGAGCGAGCGAGCAAAAAAGAGGAAGAGGGTGTAAGAGTGAGAGAGTGAGTCATTCAACTTTTAAATATTATAATACATACCTACTGCACTACATACAACTGTTACATAACTTGTGTACGTAATTTATGACATAATACAGCATTCCTATGCTACCCAAGGAGACTTCATTGATTGTCAAAGTGCCCTTACGGATCGACGGTGTTTGTACAGTTGGAAGTTAACCACAGGACTGCTTAGTAAGCAACGTTTGCATTGCTTGTTATGCATAAAAACTAGCCTGGCTTGACAGTAGTAAATCCCTGCGAAAACAAAATGGCCACCTTCCAAGGTGACCACGTCTCACCTGAACAGTGACGATGATGATCTTGAGAAGCTGCAGGCCCAGTTTGAAGGGCTTGCGCCCCTTGGCGTGGAACTTGTCGCAGGGGCTCATGAAGAAGTACTTCAGCTTCCTGCGGAGTGCCTCCTCCACTTCCTGGTCGGCGCCCACCCAGCTCCCCGTTGTCGTGGGTAACCGGGGGTTGCCATGGCTGTGTTCACCCCCGCTGTCGTTGGAGCCGTAGTGAGCTACAGAGGAGAACAGCCTCTCCTTCTCTGGAAGAGAAACGGAGAGAGAGAGAGTGGGGAGGAGAGGGAGAGAGTGGGGAGGAGAGGGAGAGAGTGGGGAGGAGAGGGAGAGAGTGGGGAGGAGAGGGAGAGAGAGAGAGAGGGAGAGAGTGGGGAGGAGAGGGAGAGAGTGGGGAGGAGAGGGAGAGAATGGGGAGGAGAGGGAGAGAGTGGGGAGGAGAGGGAGAGAACAGCGTTAGAATGTGAATTTTAAGGATGCGAAACTATACTGTCAGATCAACAAATCTGAGTTAAGCTCGCCAGGATAATCTGATGACCACCAGATACCACCACAATATCTCTGCAACTTCTCTTTCCCCTCCATTCTCCTTTTGCAGGAGACTCAAAGACCCGTCTCTACAATGAACACAAGGGTTGCTGCAGCACTGACCTCTGCCCTTGTGTCACTTCATCACAACTACCCAGTCTTATCACAACTACCCAGTCTTACTTACTTGGTACGTGGAAATGTGTTTGACAGAGGAAGTGAGGAGGAAGTGGATGATCTAGCACTATCCTACAAAACGATGACTGACTTAAATTTGCTTCACACTAGAGTCTAGTATAGTGTGTCTATTCTAGTGACTAGACAAATGTACTTTTTTGTTTTAGTTGCTAAAGCTGCTCTCTGATAAAAGCGTGTTTGCACTGCGAACCAACGACCACCTCCCACGTGGCTGCGTGTGACAGTCCTGTACTGTCACCGCCCTGAGCACAGCCTGAAGTCCCTATCTCTCCCAAATCGCCAAGGCTGAAAGTGTCACCCTCTGTTCCAGTTTCACCGGCTCTACACACACGCATCCGGGAAATAAAGCCTCTTAAATCAACTTCTGGAGCTCAGAAGAGAGAGGCCTGTCACTCAAAACAGCCTCCCCACAGCGGAACCTCTGACCTGGACGCGTGAGGCAGCCTGGCGGCCTTTTACGGAACCGGAGATGGGTGGTTTTGGTTACATATGCGAAGCTCCGCCACGCCAGAACTGAAACCATTGAAGATATTTGGGTGAGTGAGATTCCTGGGATTAGTGACATGGTAAGGCTGAAGCAACACCTTAGTCTTCAGGTGACAGGCTCGTCAATGTTTCAGGATTGCTATCCTACACACAGTTTGTCTGTGATTGATGACCTGAGTTTCTAGTAGCTTGCCGGATATGCAATGCATGTGGGTGCTGAGGTTGGCAAATTCCCCGTCCAACACAACAAGTTCAACTGGTGGTTATTTTTACGCTCAGGAAAAAAAGTTTATTGTTGGGTTAGGATATTTTATTGACGCTTGCTAGAGATTATTGCAGCATTTTAATCAAACAGGCTATGGCACATTTGAAAAACCCCTGACCCAACGGAATCTTAGCAGCAAATGAGGAAAGGGGAGTTGGACGTGGGAATGAACTGCTGTTCAACACACTTCTGGTAAACTTCTGGCCTGGAACAAACACAAGCATGACCCACCCCCCCATCAGTAAAACGTTCCGCTAAAGAGTCAGTGTGATTTTTATGTGACTGTTTCAATTCCCTCCACAATGAAAAGGTTAACTGTGGATGTCTATGGCCTTGTGGAAACTCAATGATTGTGCAAAATCTACAGTGAAGCTACGTAAAAGAATATCTTCCCATTAACAGCACCTGCATTTATCTCTTCCTATTAAAAAGCACCTAGATAACCACACTAATGTATACAGTATATATGAGTGGGTAGGTGTAAGAGATAAAAGAATATAACAAATCCATTGGAGGTATATAAAGTCTGTATGTATATATAGGTATATGTATTGAAAGTCCTCAAAAGAACTCGAGGCAATAACGTCCTCCTGGCCTGTTTCAAAGGAAAGCATCACTCTCCTTCCAAACACCATTCCATGTCAAGAGACAAGCCAAGACAATAAAAGGGCAGATGTCTGATCACGGATGGGGACAAGCCGATAAGGATGAAACAAAACAAACAGTATCAGCAACGCTGCGATACTGTCACTCAAGACAAATAAAATCTGGTGGAAAGATCCAGTCCATCAAGTTCTGAACCAGGCCAGTGGAGACATACCAAAGAGCTATGCCCCCCCCCACCACCAGCCAGTGTGTGTGTGTGTGTGGGGGGGGGGCAGACTATGTTGTCACTGCAGCGAGCCTGTCAGTCAGTCAGTCACCCACGAGATGAGGGAAATGTCCAAATCTCCGTATCAGACGGCTGGATCTGCAGACATCCGTCTGCACTTGGCCACCCACGATCTCACCCTGTAGGTCTCTCATGCTACAGTGCTCGCACCTCTACCACAGCACGCTAGTCTAGTTCACCTCTGTGTAATCTCCTGTTTAACAAGAGGAACTGCTTATGTGGTGACTCACATGTATCGGGAAAGAAATGTGAATGACTGGACAATAAACAGAACATGTGTTGTTGACTAAAGGAATATTGTTAGCGGGGAATAGGTCTTGTTATGAAAGGATCCTTGATCCACGCTATAGTACCATCAAAAATCAACAAGCTTTTGGCAAGTAAGCTTACACTCTCACTTCCTGTCATAAAAGAGTTAAATCGGTAACAAGTTGAGTGCATTGATTTACTTTGGACAAACTCTATAAAACACACAGCTGGTGTGCTAGGCTGAGTGTCAACTGAATCAACATCTCCTGTCATACAGAAGTGAAAGGTTTCAACCGCACATATTGAAAAACTTGATCTTGTATGGACAGAGACTGACACAACAGAGGGGTTATTAAAGTGCATGGAATGGAACAATGCACACTTTTAATGTCAGTCCGATACAGAAAGACATATAAGGATGGGCGGGGGGTGCAGACCATGGGGCAGGATCAATCCGGGAGAGGTCTTTGGAATGAGGGGAGGGAGGGAGGGGGGACAGACAACAATAGATTCTTTCAGCTTCAACCTGCACGGGGCACAATTACTTTTCTCTTTGGAATTCAGGCCAAATCCCTCAACAGCATTTGGGTACAATAGTATGGTAACTGCACTTACACAAAATGATGATGATCAAGCACGTTCACAAAGATGTTGATGCACAGCCTAGGTCATAATAATTGTTTTTCAGACTTCACTTTACATGACGTACAGACTAGCGATTACGTGACACACCATGTAATTCACGTGTTAGTAACAACGTCTCTGTTGTTATTGTCAGCTCTGATAGTTATTACTTTTCCGTTGCTAAAGCGTTGCAATCACACTGTTGATGCTAACATTTGAAGAAATGTGTGCATAGCATTTAGGACGTTATCGTCTAGGACGAAAAACGAATCTTGTGGGCTACAACCTGCTGCATTAACGTTAACAAACGTTGGCGACACGAGCTTGAATAACATGTAGAATCCGTGATCCTCATTTGATAATTAAAAGTTCAGTGATACAACATATGATACATACATTATAGCTAAAATAATTAACATCAGAAACAGTAACATTAAAGTCGCAACTCCTGGAAAATACAAAAGCTAGCCAGCTAGCCGGCAGCGGCACACATACCTCCTGAGACATCGTTGATCACGGTTGAGGAAGCCATGTAAATGTCTTAAAATTATGCATAAATACACATAAAATGTGAACAGTGTCACAATAAATACACATCAGATAAAATCTATTTCAAATGAGATGTAATGTTGCCGTTAAATGCCAGTGGAGACATCAATGAGGTCTATGTTACTGCCCTAGACTACTGAAACAGCATTTCCTCCGACCAAAGTCATGTGACGCACGCCATGTGACAGCGTGAAACAAGTTTTTTTTTTTTTTCAAGGGTCTGTTAGTTCAGACAACAATAAACCAGTTAGGTTGTAGGTATTTCATTTAATGTTCTACTCTGTTCAGTAAACCTCCCCTACGGCACACAATACTGTATTTACTTATTTGACAAAGCTTCCTTCATGCCAAAAACATACAAATTCGTTTGAGCATTTTATTTTCAGCTCGACAAGCAATATACAAGCTATAAACTATACACCAAACATGCAAGTCAAAAAACAATAACAGATGGCTGTATATCTTATTGTATTTACATTTTTCAACAACGCTTACAGGTTTGAACTGACACTGACATGGTACACCCACAAGATTTCAATGCAAATGCATTATACTTGGTTTAAAGGGCTGCCAGTTAACCAGATGATTCCAAATAGACTAAAACATACTTTTATGTATGTTGCTAAACATTCATCAGATTAAACAAACGTCATTTGCTTTACCCAACCTCACCCAAACTGCCATTACAGTATCTATTCTACTTTCTTTTGAATGAGTAGTCTTCTTCTACTGTACATATCTTAACTGATCATAACACACAGATGGTTCCTTTCTGTGTCCCCATGTTGTTGTCGTTCATCAAAGCAGACTAAATACTGGTTACTGAAATGAAAATGGAACTCATTTTTATTTCAACAAGACAGATAGTCAGCTTGAACTGTACAATAATCAAACACCCTTCACGACTCGTCACAATCCGTGACCCTCTACAAAAAAGGAAATGAAAACGGCCAACAAACACAGACCTAGTACGAGTCAATTCACACCATCCTCTGTTCCTCCTCTGTTCCTCCTCTGTTCCTCCTCTGTTCCTCCTCTGTTCCTCCTCACCCACCCTCCCTTTATCTGCCCTCCAGAGCTTTGTCTCTGGCGATGACAGCCTCGTCAAACTTGATCATGAGAGTGGTGCCCTTGTGCCAGTGTACGGTCACCTTGGCAGGGAAGCCACTGTGGGTGAGGATGGCTTCCACGATGCCCCCAGTGAAGGCTGCACAGTTGAGGGTGCTGTTCTCCTTGGGTACCGAGATGAAGGCATTGATGAGGGGCTCTTTCTCAATGATGTAGTAGGTCTTGTCATCATCGTTGGCCTGCTCCAGCTTGTCTGCCTCCTTCCCGAACAGGGACCTCCACACAGACACCTGGAGTACAATAGGAAGCGGTGAAACTGCGGGTCTAGCTAAGGCATACTACACAAACCCACAGCAATTTTTCTTTTCATGCAGATCTTAACTTACCTTAATGAAAAGCAGGATGTTCAGTACTTTTGTCTCTCTTTTACCATTCTTCTCTCTCAGCACAAGCACATCCAGAAGGCTGGCACCGACGCCCTGACCCATGTCCGCCAGGCGAGCCTGAAGCTCGGACACGGAGTACACTCGACTCTGACAGTACTGTACCATCTCGGAGAAGAGCAAAGCAAATGCACTCACGCTGACCTCCGTTTTAGGACGCGTGAGTGATCGCTCCAAAATAGCCGACTTCCCTCTGGTGAAGCGAGTCTCCATGTTCTGCACAGAAAAGGAAATGCTGTTATATTGTTTTCTCGAAACATGCTACTAATGCTTTAGCGGAGTTGGCTAAACTAGCTAGGGCTAACTTAGCTTAGCTAACGGCAGAAGCCATTTGTGCAGTCTGAATGAAAAACTGTGATAATAGATTCTATAAGCATACAGCAATGACACTGAATACAATATAGACATTGATTTAACAAAGGAGTAAAACATACTTACAAGGGCTAAATGTAGCCAACTTTACCAAACTGATGTTGTTGTTCGGGATTTGTGCTAAGATCGAATGTTTCCTGTTCCGGGTAACACGTCATTGGGTCACATGTTAGGTACCAGAGCACTTTAAACATGTTTTACAACGCATGTCCATTTGACAACACAAATGGACAGAATAATGAAGACGTCCCCACTACTTCGAAAGCAACAAATTATGTTAAAATAGACCCAACTAAAACCCATTTTCTCATATTAGGGTGTATACCTCAATATAGGGTTTATTTCAGGATGACAGTCAGCAGGTGAGAGTGAAATAACTTATACTTCCTGATTACCATGATATTCTATTTTGTAGGATCATATAGCATGATTGTATAATGCCCACCCCCATAAAAACACATGTGATGGTGAACCAGATGGTCTTACAGTAAATTTTTTACCCAGTACCTAGCACACATTAACCAGGGTTTACCTTTCCAAAGGCCATGACTCTGTGTTTTGAATGAGTGCAATGGAGCGAAAAGCATATTATATATGAGAGAGTTAGGTTCTTTGTAATAGTTCCCTAATAGTTTCAGTCTGACTTAATTTGTGACAGGGAAACTGAACCTATATTTGATCAAAGTAAAACTTTTTAGTTATTTATTTAAACTTTAACTGGACATGAATCAATCAAAACAAAGAGGAATGTGTTTACATAGAGTACCCTTGCTTATTGACTCAGCACATGCAAACAAAGACACTCACTTCTACGTCATGGTACTCATTAGAATTAGAACTATAATTATTTCGGAGAACAAATTGTTTGGGAATCTTGGGTAGACAACCTTTTGAAATACCGTAATACTGGGAACAGTCCCAGTAGTTCCAAACCCAATTTACAGACTGAAATAATCAATTTGACTATTTTGTTATCAGTGTTGACCTTGTCTGGGAATTGAATTCATGTACTGTGTCCTCGGTGGTCAACAACATTCAGAATGGGTTCTGTGATAATATGGCTTTTCTCTCTGTCTGGGATATGCTACAGCATAAACAATACAGGTAACTAACACAACCTGATCTTATGAAAATGTAATATTGTGTTAATATGTCACTTACATCATGAACTGCATCAAACTAAAAACGAAAATGTCTCAGAGCTCCACACAAGGGACATGGACAGTTTCATCAATGCTGTTGAGCTGGTGGAGAAGTCCAACCTCCACCTGCCCCCTCTCGCTGTGGTCCGAGGTCTTCGTAAAACCGCCGGGCACGAGGACCAACTGACCCTCCATTTCTTAGGCGCCTCCAACAACCTCAGCGTGTCCGAGTTCAACACCACCTTCTTCAGCTTCTTCGATAAGGCCATCCACCATGTCGTGACAGACCACGGGGAGGAGCGAGGGGTGGTCCTCACCCAGGACGGGACCACTGTGGCCCTCGCTCCTCTGCTTCTCGGTATTGAAGTGGGGCTGAAAGCGAAGACGGAGGGCACCCCTCCCCTGGGTATGATACCCCTCACTTTAGCCAAGAACCTCGGACTCTCCTTCCTTCACCTCATGGACTTCCCGGCCTCTCAGCGCCTGGGGCCAGATGGCTGCTGGGATAGCGTTGTCCTCCCTCGGGTCTTCAGGCTGTCTCGACTGCCCACGCTGGCCACCGATGCCCTGATCAACGGAGGGATGGACGGCGCGATCTTAGGGATGGAGCTGGCACACCAGCCCTCCGCTGAACGTTCTAACAAGCTCAGTGACATCCTGAGGGATTACTATATTGATGGTGTTAAGGGGCATGGTTTGGAGGGTGTATCCACCCACATTAGCCCCAAGCGCAGGGAAAATTCCAGAGCCCTCCTCGGCCCTTTGGATCCTCAGAGACAAGTAATGGAGACCCTAGCTATGGTTTGGAAACTGGAGAGGACTGAATGGATCCATAAGGATACAGGGGTGAAGAAGGCTGTGAGAGACGGGGTACTGGAGTTTGTCCACAGGTACTGGGGTGAGTCTGATCTAAAACTGAACATTTTTCACTTTTTGATTTCCGAACTGTTTGAGATGAGCCTCAGACCTAGTCTGGAAAACAATACTTTTGTTATAAATTACAATATATAGTATTATTTTTTCTGTCATTCTTCAAACCCCTCCAGACTGCCCACCGGTCATCCCTCGGTGTCAGTGGGGCGCTGAGGCTCACAAGGCCACGCCCATCCCACTCTCCCTGCCCCTCCCCTTCCTCTACATCCACCACACGTATGAGCCCAGCCAGCCGTGTCTGACCTTCCAGCAGTGTTCCAGGGACATGAGGGCCATGCAGCTCTTCCACCAGGACGTCCGCGGGTGGGACGACATTGGATACAGGTGGGTGACCTGCCCCCTCATTTGTTTGCTGGCAAACGTGTGAACAGCCAACACAACCACTTGATTTCTAAGTAGTCATCATTAAAAGGCACTTATATCGACGCGCTGGCTTGGGTACACACCCCTCCCTTGCAGCTTCGTGGTAGGCTCCAACGGATACCTCTACGAGGGCCGAGGCTGGCTTCACCGTGGCCGACACACCAGGGATCACAACTCCATAGGCTATGGGGTGGCCTTCATCGGTGACTACTCTTCCTCTGTGCCCAGCCGCCACTCCCTGGAGCTGGTGAGACACCATCTGGTCAAGTGTGCTGTGGATAAGGGGCGACTGGCCGCAAACTACACCATCCACGGGCACCGACAAGTGGTCAACACTACTTGCCCAGGAGACGCCCTCTTCTTAGAGATCAAGAGCTGGGAGAATTTTAGGGTAAGAAACAGGTCTGTTTTATAATGTAAAATAAAGATGAAGGATGCCTATACAATCATTTACGTATTTCAGTTATGATTTACAGACTGTAAATAATGTTTGCTCACTTATTTCTTTTCTCACAGGAGCCAAGTTCCATGTGAAAAAAAAGAAGTATTATTATCCATTTTTAATCAATGGTGTTATTGTCAAGACTTGAACTGGAGTCAATAATTCAAGCAGTGCACTTATGTGACAACCTATAGTGGGATAGGCAATCAATATGTCAGTGGAATTGTGAACTTCTAAAAGAGGCCGCAAGGTGGAGCCCAACGCCATTCCGTTTTGGACTACATTCTGTAAGAGGTACCTCAACTGTCCCAGTGTCATTCGAGAGTATATAATGTATAATAAAAGGAAAACATGTATGGTCATGTTAATGTAGTTGGGAATACCAATATACATTTATACATTGATAAAGATTCGGTGTGGAAAATAAAACATGACAAGATGCATGAGTTGATTTGAATAATTTAATTACCAGCTTATAGACTAGATGGATGGGTGGAAACTTGCATGCATGGTTGGATGATGGAGACTATGGATGGACAAAGTAATTAAAAAGAATTGATGGCTGGAAGAAAACTTGGGTAGATTGTGTTTCAGATTGGTGATGTCACCAGTGGGTAGGGTAACTAGCCGTTCAAAATCTCCTCGACTCCTTGAGACCAGGCGGTGGAGCTGCAACAGTCACCACCAGCAACATAGTAGCGAAACTTCTGCAGCAACATCGAGTTCAAACATAAGCTATGCTGGCCCAAATGGGAGATAAATTCAGTTTTCGGTTTTGAAACCCTGACTCGGATTTTGATAAGCCTGCGTTTTAGGGGATGAAATACACGTTTATTGGGAATTTCGTTATTTTTTTGTTCCTGCACCCGAGTATCTGCTCGAGACGAGGAAGGGTGTAATCATGGCACTGCTATGCTGATGCAGGCCACTATGCCGTGACTCCATTCTTCTCCATTCACTGTGAGACTAACGTTAGCTACCCGCTACAACCATAGGGTTCGTCGGAATTCATTTTGAAAAGTAATATACACAGACACATGAATGATAAATATTTTCTATAAACTTACGTCAAGCTGGAACTCTAAGGGGTATGTCTAATCAAGGAGTTCGGAGAAATGGCCCAGTAAAGCTGCGGTTGACAGGTAAGAATTTAAAACCCCAGCTAGCCATCTACTAGCTAGCTAACGTTAGCTTAGCCTACTAGCAAGTTATGTATGTCGTGCATTTGGGCTATAACCACAAATTCAATTCAGTGTTGTTAACTTAGTTAGATAAAGTTTTTGTCTTTTAGCCACGTTAACTCAGTCATATACGCACGTATGTTGTTGTAATAAACTATAGATAGCTAGCTACCCCACTGACTATAACCAGCGTGCTAGTACAATTTGATGGATGGGTTTATAAAGCTGGCTAGCAAACAACAATGCTAGGTAGCTAGGCTAGCTAACCTGATGAATTAGTCTAGCCCCCCGTTGGCTAACCCCCATTCTTCCAAAGAGAATATCTGCCCTACGTTCTACCAATTCTGCTTAAATTGTGTGAGCCTCTGTTTAGTTTCAGTGGATGTGTAGCTAGTTAGCTGGTGTTCTTATCTCAAATTTTCTAAACAGCTTGTACACAATATTTTTGTTGTTGAAAAAATAGGCTTAATATAATGCTATCAAACTGTATTAGTTCCTTAACTTAAAACCTAACAAACTTGCCTGTTTTCCAAATGTCTGCTAAGTATCTTGCATGTCATATTGGTTGCATAAAATTAGATTATTTCATGAAGTTCAGTGTGTTTGCACCTAATTGTAACAATGTAGGCTATGTAATTATCATCCCATTATCATTAGGCTACATTAAACAAATGATGTTGCGTTCATAAGACAATAACCTATTGCACGAGCCAGCTTATGTTCCCTGCCAAGAGTAAGGCATATCAAGGAGGTTTTAAATGTGGTGTTCATTAATTATTGGAATGTTTCTGCACAATGAGCCATACTTTAAAATCCCTTTAACGTCTTCTATAAGGTCATCCAATCAACATGTTCTATTTGCTTCTTTCTGTGTTTTACAACCCAAACATTTGCAGGTTTACATGAGAGGGCCCTGTTTTGACTGCGGAGAGAGGGAGATGACAGGCGTTGCTTTTCATGTTTCTCCAAGATCAGGTCAAAGCAAATTCCAGACCTCTCTATCTTGTGGGACTGGCCAAATTAAATATTTAATCTGGTAATGTGCTAGCTGGAGCTCACAGAGAGGAAGAAGAGCTTCTCGCTCTGGCAGTAGTTATGGTTTCCGATGGGCTTTTCCTTTGACTTAATACTTTACCGCACATTGTCATGATATCTTGCTATCGTTTGCTATCGTGGTGCACTACTGTCAATGCATACCTGCGAGAGAGGCTTCCCTTATTTCATTTTTTGAATGCTGAGATAAGCAAGCAAATTAATCGCTCTACAGTGGATCTTAGGTCTGTCTGTGTGCAATCCGTAGAAGGCTCGTACACAACAATCAAAAAATTCTGTGTTAGAGAGCAGCATTACCAATGAGCTGCCATTGCAAATGTCTGGGTCTCGTTTTTCCATATGGGAAATGGTTTGAAATGGGCCACAGTGGTCTCCATTAGGAATCCCTGGAATGTGAGACCTCAGAGAGGAAATGTGAGTCTCTCCCGATCATAGGAACATCCTCTGTCTCGTTGGTTCACCCAGGAGGGAGGGGGAGGAGGGAGGAGGGGGAGGGAGGAGAGAGGAGGGGGAGGGAGGAGAGAGGAGGGAGGAGGGGGAGGGAGGAGGGGGAAGGAGGAGGGAGGAGGGGGAGGGAGGGAGGGCCTCCACCTTCCGCTCTGAGGAGAACTGCATTCAAGTTGTTCTTTACTGTGTGTGTGTGTGGTTCTGGGTGTGGATGTGTGTGGGTTTCTGACATGGCATGGTCTCATGGTGTCTGCTCTGCGCTCTACCCCAATGCTTGGCTTGCAACAAGGTAGAGAGAGGGATGAGCTTAGAGATGGCCTCATCCACTAGATCACTCGACCAGGCTATAACTGTACCTTTTCAGAGCCTTGCCAACACACTCACCGCTGTCTAATCAATAAACTCCTATCTGCTTCCAGTAGGCCTGGGGAGGTTTCCCTGGCAGTGTTTTTTTTCTTTTTTTTTCTGTGGATTTGCCATTTACCGAGCATTCAAACTGTCAGTTAGTCGCTGCTTGCCTGCAATTTATTTACCATTTCCTCTCTGTCTCAGATGCAATTTCACTCAAGGAATAAGGGGGCTAATCAAGGCCCAGCGGTTCAGCTACATTCCTCCGACATCTGAGATCAGTCCCCCCCTCCTCCCTCTTTTCCCGACTGTTTTCCACAGGCCTTGGCCCGAGAAGCGCTACTCTTACATCAGGGGGGGGAATTGATGGATTGTTTAGCGCTGGCGGCCCTGTTATTGTTTGCCCATTGGGCATTTCCCCCTTCGCTGATGTCGCCCGTCGTTTTCAGAATGAGATGGCGCCCCCACCATGTTTACTGCCAAGGTTGTAAATTGGAACAATCTGGGCCAAAAGAAAGCTACTATTTCTAACACTGCAGGGAGGTGACAATCGCTGTTTGTTCTCGCTCCTCTCTCTTTCTTTCTGTCTCTTGCTAGCTGGCCATAGCTGCTGCTTTGAGCCGGGCTGGCCGCATACTCTCACTGCTGTGCCGTGCTGTCGTATCCATGTGGTCCTTCACCTCCAGTTGGCACGTTGCTCGCAGTGAGAGACTGGAAGAATCGTCTCAGGATCCACTGTTGTGGATACACACGCACGCGCGTGTGCGTGTGTTCCAGATGAACCGTCATGAGACTTGAACTCTCCCTTAAGAAGAACCCTCTGTACCCCTCATCGCCCCGTCTCCCAACCTTTCTCTCTCTCTCTCTCTCTTTCACTCTCGCTAGCATTTTGGGAAGTCTACCCTGGAGCCGTCGCGAGTGTGTGTGAGTGGGGAAAAGCCAGGAAGCTGGTGATTAAGATAAAGGCCCAGCCTCCGTCCTAGGCCAAACATTAGCGGTGGAGGGGAGTGCATTTTAGGGAAGTTAGACGGGGCCACCGGTCTAGGCATTCTGTCAGCGACCACAAAATAGAGCTGTTTGTGTGTGTGTGTGTGTGTGTGAGAGCGCATGTCTCCTCTGTGTCTGTGTGTTTCCTCGAAGGGAACACACACTTCCACAGGATGTATCGTCAGCACGCGATGCTGAACTAATTCGGGAGCCCTGTTGACTTTCCCAAAACGTAGGAAATGCATTTTGGGATGCAAACCAACAAACGGGAGTAGTCTGTGTCCGTAACCTTATTCCTGCTGGCCGGCCAGCCATCCATCCCTCCATCTTATCCTCCTGCTAACTCCTAGCTGGATTAGCAAGTCTGTTGTATTAGGGTTGGTTCACAGTCCAGCAGGCCTGACCAGATGTTTTGAATGAAAGCAGATTAAAGGCCCATATTTGCTCTTAATCTATACATGAGACGTGGGTTGCCCAGCGTTAAGAAGCACGCACGGGTATTGTCCTGTCAACTTGGCTGGTCTTTGAGCCTTTGTTTTACCGTGCTTTCGCCAATGTGGAATCGCCCGGGCCTTTTTTCCGCTCCAGACTAGATTCATACAAAAGAGCACCGACAGTCGCAAGTGGCCTGTGATGAGCAAGTCTGAATTTCACAATGGTGTGATTCAGCTGTTTGGCCGGGGCGACGGCAGCATCCAGACAGAAGCTTAATTTGGACTCCGTCGGGCCCCGCCGAGCGGTTTGACCCACTTAAGGAGCAATCAATAGCCCGGGCTTTGTCAGAAATCCATTTCAGCAATCTCCTCCTAAGTTTCTCAGCTGAAAAATGAAAAGGCCCTGTGTTGGCTCTTGAGCTGAATATCAATGGACGCTGGCGCGGCCTTGTGTCTGTGTTCTTCTGAGGGCTCACTGTCCCAAGTGTAGAGCTTTGATGCTCTTGGTAAAGAAAAGGATCCAGTGCGTGACCCGGCCCTTGGTGATCACAAAGGTACGGTAGGCTATTCTTTGGTCTTTACGTTGGTCATTTCCATAATGCTTATGTCTGGCTTTCTTGTCTTGTATCAAAGACCTGTTTCTCGCTCTCCTCTTTGACTTGGCCCCATGTTTCTTCTATAGGGGCTGTCACTGTGCTTTCTGGACACGTCAGCACAATGTTCCACTGAGAGCTCTGTGTGTGTGTGTGTGTGTGTGTGTAGGCAGTGTCTGCAGGAGTGTGTGCATGTCTTGTCTGCTCAAACGTTTCACACTTGACGTGCTGTAGCGATGCAGCGGGCCATCTGGGAGTATGGCTCGACTGCATCTGTTCTTTTCTCCTTTTCCCTCTCTTCCTCCTCCTGCTCACTCTCTCCTCCTCTCGTTCGAGGCTGTCTCCTCGTGTTTTCTCTTAAAATGCTTCAAACCTGTGCTATGCTGTCGTATTCTAAGCGAGCGCAGACACACAGAAAGCAGGCTTCCTCTTTAGAATGCCCTCCAGGCTTCTGAAGGTGAGCTGATAGCTCAACACAGCCTTCTGGGTAATGTAGTCCCCCCCCCCCCCCCAGAAGCTACGGCCCTAAGCTCTTAGTATATATAACCTTGACTGCGTCATTGTTATGTTGTTATGTTGTTGTAATTTAAAGGTAACGACGAGATGGCTAGGTAAGTTGATGCAGGAATCGATACCGTCCAGCCATTTTTCCCAACCCCCCCCCCCCCCCCCACGCCCACCACCCTCAAGCTGAATAGTCTTGTCTGTTTCAGAGTGTAGTCTACGTGCCACGACGCATAGAGCCCTTGTCAAAGCGGGGCAGTGATATAGGGTGGTCTTGTGTATAATGCATGCTCCCCGGCTAAGTGCGAGCCTGCCAGTTCCTGTTTGGAGAGACCTGTGTCATCCACAAGGGCCCCCCCAGTCTCAGGAGCCGGGCTGGAGGCTGGGCTTGTGTAGTCTGTGTGCAGGGGCCTTGTCAGTGAACTGCGGCAAAGGGGGGATGTTCCTGAGCGAGAGAGGGGTCCTTGTGTTGTGGTCCAGGTGCGGGCCCAGCCCTGGCCTGCCTGCCACGCACGTCCATCCAGACTTCCTCCCCCTCTTGTTTAGTCTGCCCCCCCCCCCCCCCCCCCCACTCCAGATGACTGGGCCCAGACGCGGAGCTGCGCCAGGGGGCCCCCGGTGTTCACGTGTCAGCGCCTCGCTCGTTTCCCCCCTCCCTCTCACATGGAAGCCCTTTATGCTTTATGTCCCGCCCGTCAAGGCTGTGTAGACGCGGCCCTCGCAACAGATGACCCATTCTCCCGTCCCTCCGCCGCCGAGCCTCAGCTGGCTGGGGCGAGGGGGGGGGGGGGCGAGAAAGATAACGGGAGTCGTCGTTAACGGGCCGGGCCAGCGCGAGCCCAAGCGCATGTATCACATGCTCCCGGAGCTGTTTGATGGTTACGAGGCTGTTTTTCCCTCCGTTGCCACGGCCACAGCCGTGCCATGCAGAGGGAGGGGAATATCTGACTAGACGCATCGCGTCTCGTGCTTCAGACGTACGACTTCGAAGTGATAAAGTGGAATCAAGACCAATTCAGTTTCAGCCAACGCCTCCCCCCCTTCCCCAAGCAGATGGTTTTGTCCGCGTAATGGTTTTGTAATGTAGCCTCACAGCTGCTTAAGCAGCCTCTTTGGCACATTCCGTTCCAATCAAGATGGGCTAGTTCATTTGCCTCACTGCCAAGTGCCAACTGTGTTGTGTTTCTGTGTGTGTTGTGTGTGTGTTTTTTTGGTAGGATGGCACCAGTTCGCCAACAGGTCTGGGGATTGCAAGTGTGAGCTAATCTCAGTTCATCCTAATGTCGGACACGTTAACCTAGGAACAAACTCCAGTCTAGGGGCTCGTAATTACTTCTTTACCAGGGCTCTTGCGCACGCCTTGCTGTGCATGCTCTGATTGCAGAAGGCGCAGGTTAATGTACCCACCCCATGTGGCTCACCTGCCCAGACAAGACGGGGTGGCGGAGGGTGGCAGGCAGCTGTCTGTTTGCAATGTTGACACCACATACAAAGGCCTGTCTTTACTCTGCTCCAGAGCAAGCAGGTGGAGGAGATGTAGACCCGCCTCCTAACCGATGTTCCATTTTCCCCTTTGTGGTCCGAGGTGTTGAAAAGGGGGTGGTGGCTGTCAAAACGTCTGCTGAAATGTTTTTTTTTTTTTTTTTTTTTTGCCGTGTCATTGGAAGACGTGGTCTAGCCTAATGTGGCTGTCTGCGTTCCGCCCGGCTGTACCTGCAGCCCTCCATGTCTGGAGGTGCCGGCTTTTTCCAAGCTGTCTTCGTTTTGATGATTCATGCAAGTTTCGTCTCCCCCCCACCTCTTTTTCTGCCCCCCTCCCTCGGATTTCTTGCAGCCGAGGAATTCTGGCAGCCACCGAAGTTCTGTCTAGACAACAAGCAAGAATTTTATTGTTATTACAGCTCTCGAATCCGAGGATTTAAAAAGAGCCCCCACCCCCCTCTCCCGACAGAACGGGCCTTTTTGGTATGTTCTCACACTACCGTGTGTGTTTTTGTTTTGGATTCTGGCACGACTCACTCTGATTTATGGGGGTGTAATTCCATAATGCGGGGCGAGGAACGGCGCAGCCTCGCTGTTTGTGGCCATCTTAGTTTCACCTCCTCTGTTTTCATGCTGTGAGGGGGGCAAGTCCCAAAGCTTGGCGTGTCACGTTATGGCGTCCGGTTTCATTGATACATTTGTTTTCAGTTTACACGGGCTTCATATTGAGTCTGTCCGTACGACCCAGTCGACATGGAAAATCTGTTTGCTTGGAGAAGTTTGCTGGCTGGGGGCTTGTCGAAAGCTTGCACTGAAAAGAGAGCGAGAGAGCTTGCTTTATCTGCTATTGAAATTATACTTGAACTTTGGAAACGGAAAGAACGCCCTCCTCACGGTTGTATAACGGCAGTGCTGCAGACGTCAAGGTGGGCTCAAAGACCACACTCGGTATGCAGAATACATTAAACCTGCCTAAAGTGCCGTTAAAAGCCTTGAGCACGCGCTCGTCTATTTGGCAGAGAACTGCCACACAGCGTCTCAATTGTAAAGCTTTGATGGACGTTGTCAGGCTTGTAGGCCTCACAGTGCATGTCGTGTCGTGACTTGTGTTCCAGGCTGGGGGGGGGGGGGCGGGCTTTCTTTCTATTAAAGACACAGATTAGCTGCAGAACGCACTTCAGCAATGCCTCCTGCACTTCGACCTGTATTGGTTTGGCATTCACGTTGACCCCAGAATGACCTTGATTCACCCTATTTCTCGGTGTCGCCCGCCCCGTTCCCCGTCTGTCCCGGATCTGGCTCAGACAGCCGCTGCTGACGGCGTCGCTCCTTGGCGCGGTTTTGAATCTGCCTCGTCTAGCATCTCCTCTTCCTGCCACCCTCCCCCCCCCCCCCCCCCCCCCGCCACAACAGTACAGATATGTCGCCGTACCTAGCAACCGCCAGCTTTCACAACCCCCTCTCAAGGCAGACCTGTGCGACATCTCGTGACGTTGTTGAGGGATGTTTGGTTGGTTGTGGCTCGACGCCATGCCTGCTCTGTAGCTTCATCCCATCTGCGAGAGCCTTATCTGACTCATTATTAGCACCTGTCCTTTTCCTTCACTGTAAGCGATAAGGCTACACAAGCTGTGTTTGAGTAGGGGTGTCAGGTTCAGGGTCTCTGTGCCTGGTATTACATGCTCACTATGGCGCTCCCAGACCACAAAAGCCCTGGACCTCCAGTGCAAGTCTGCCAAGCTCAGCTGAATATTTATGTGTACACAGAGAGCTGCTGCTCTCACTCCCCCTCTCTCCCATCTCTAGCTCTCTCTCCCTCCCGCATCTCTAGCTTTCTCTCTTCCTCTCTCTCTCTCAGGTGGGGGGGGGGGGGGAATCACCCGAACAGCAGGCTTCGAACATGACAGGCTGCGTTCCATCTTTCTACCTCCGTCATCCATCTCTCTTTACCTCTTTCTCTTCTCGTTCTCTCTCTCTCTCTCTCACTCACTCGCGCACGTCTGACTTTCTCTCCGTTTTACTGTTCTGCTCACCAGCTTGCATTTTGACATCCTCTCTCCTCCTGCTCCTCTCTGCCCCGGCTCCTTCACCTTTCGCGACACAGATGTACCAGAGAGGGAATCCATATGCTGGAGGAACACACCTGGCACCGGCACCCCGGTGGCAGGTGCCATACTGTCAGGTGGTGGCGCGGCATCGCTGCCGTACCGTCTGTGGGCTGTAGGCGAGCCCCCTGGTGCCCCCTGTGCCAGGGCCGCCCAGGCGTCTCATTATTCTGGCCCATATGTGGGAAGGATGGGCTTGGATGTGTCACAACAGAGCCTCCTCCTCGCTGGTGACGTCCTAGACTGGGGTGCGGGGGGGGGAGGAGAGGAAGGGGGGGGGGTGTTAGACTAGACTGGTGGTTCTTGCATTTTTCAAGTCTCACACACTTCTAGATCTCATTTAGGCGTCAATGTAACATTTGAAGTGTTGACGGCTGTCTGTATTGGCATGAGTGCTTGTTTGTGCATTGATGTGTTTGACCTGGTGTGGAGCTATACGTTGTGTGTGTGTGTGTGTGTGTGTGAGAGAGCGTGTAGATACGACAGGGTCCCATCGTTTTCTCCCTCTACCCAGGAGTGGTTGACACACAGGTTGTCCCCTGAGTGCTGGAGCTCTCTCCCCAACTGACACAGTCCCTGAGTGGCTTTGTCACAGACTTTTAGAAAAACTGGCACATCCATTTCTTGGAGCGAGCCCTCTGTCCTCCTCCTCCTCTTCCTCCTCCCCCATCACCCACTCCAGATGGGAAATGATTCATCGTCTCTGAATGGGCTGAGCCGTACTTTGAGTGTGTGTGTTTGTGTGTGTGTGGTTGAAAATTCAGACTGGTATGGTGTGAGATGAAGTTCCTGTGCAATGTGCCTGCATTCTCACAGTCCTGTGTCATGCCCCCCCCCCCCCCCCTCACAAGTCCAATTTAAAATAATAACCAAAATGTAACTCATTGCTCCGCCATCAAGTGCAATCGCTGAATCACTGTTTAATGCACTGTACATTCCTTGTCGATGAGACGCTCACTTCCTGTCCCATCCCACTCCAGTAATGTGACCCAACAGTGGCAGCTGGTGGCGATGGTAAAACACCTTTCTTTACCCCTGACTCACGCACCTGTAGGTCTCTCCTGTGCCCATAGCAGCCCACAGCCTAGCGCTGGCTCACAGCCTTGATCCGGCTGGAAACGGCAGTGCCGTTGGTAACAGTTACTTTACATTCCAGACCGGTTTGTGTTTTGCGTGCATCATAAAGTCAACAAGGGCTAGTTCCTCTGAAGTTACCCGCCTCGTGGTCAGGTTCCTCTCCCACGCTATGCTCGTCGGATAAACAGATACTCTTGCTGCCATTATCAGATCGAGCGGGATAAGCAAAAAAAAAAAAAAGAACCTGTTCTAAGTAGGCATGACTCATCAGCATGACTCATCAGCAACGGCTGTGCTCCGTAGGTCCGTTTCACCAGGTTCACAACCACACAGCCGGTTGGTGTCTAGACTGCTGGAAGGCGCGTAGCCTGCGCAAGGCGTGCGCCGCTTAGAATACGAAGCTTGGCCCCTCCTCTTTCGAAATCCCTCCCTCGCGCCTCCGCTCTCCTTTCGTCCTCGTCATCCCCCCCTCCACTCCGCACGCTCTCGCTTACCTCCCCACCTTTCCCCGTCTTCGCACGTCTCTCCACCCCTCGTTCGCTTCCCTTGCTTCCTCTTCACCTCCACTTTCCCTCCTTTCACTGGCTGTCTCTTCCTTTAGCTGTCATACTTCCTTCCTCGGGTGTAGGGTGGGTGTGTCAGCTACAACCCCCCCCCCCCCTTTCCCGCCTCTAATGAATGACTGGCATCTAGAATATGGAGGGAGCTAGGGAGGAAAGGAGAGGTAGGAGGCGGAGTAATTGATAGCCGAGGAGGAAGTCCTCTGGTAGATCAGAGTTGTGATGCGGCGGCTTCTGTGCAGCGCGTGTTGTTGTTGACATGCCATTTGTTTCGTGCGTGTTGCGTAGCAGAGCCTACTTTATACTTCAAATTCACTGGTGTGTGTGTGTCTTGGTTCCCTCAGCTAAAGCCGCCAGGGAGGCTTGACGAGGGGAAAAGGAAGTCTTTTGTTTGCCGTGGAACAATGCTGTGTATGAGACAGTGTGGGGCTGGAACAGGAGTCATAACAGGGCAGGGGTGAGGGGCGTGGACGTACCGGTAATGGCTTACTGCACTGAGGGGGTACCAGTGTGTTTGGGCCTCCTAGTTTCAACAGCTAAGCTTGGCCTGGGTCCTGACACAGAGACCATGACTGGCACCAGGAAGATTTAGGCATGTGGATGCTTGTGTGTGCCATAGTTCCTTGAAGAGAATGGTTTTGTTGTGGCGATTTCCTTCTCCAGTTTAGCTCTAGGCCTTAGTTCACAGCCTGTTCTGTTACTCTTTAACCAAGGGTCAGTGTTATGAAAGCTCCCTTGGGAGAAGTTGGCCATCAGCAGAGCCAGCTTCGAGTTTAACCTAGACCCACTGAGGAGTCACAGTAACCAGGTAACCCTATAGCTTGCGAGTTGGATTTGAGTGGAGGTAATTGACTGGGTGTGGTCATGCTAGGCCTACACAACACTCTGTTCTAGGCTACTTCCAGAGGTGATGGCCAACCTGACACCTTAACTGGGTTTTCGAAAGATAATAAAATGGCTGTCATTCTATTTTTGATGTCTTCCCACCACTTTCCTCTCAGGTTATGGGTCGGTTGCAGGTTGAGGGTAATGACCCCTGGAGTGTTAAACTCCAGAGGTCATTCAGTGTCCTAAATCTAGTTACAGAGTCACTGATTCCAGTTGTTCTGCTGTTGGTCATAAGAGAAAGGAAAAACCGGGGGAAACTAGAGGATGAATAAAAGCGAGCATACTTTTATGCAATGTGTTTGTTTATTTGAAACACTTGTTATTGTGGTTGCAATGGCCAGCCTGTGTTTTGCAAGCTTGACTTACCTCTCAATTCTTGCTAAGGAGTGGAGCGTTTCCTTGTAAACAGTGTCCAAGCCACGGTGTTGACAGTGCTAATATTTGCGCCCACCTAATATTTAATTTGTTTAATGTGTGTGTGTGTGGATAAAATGTAATTTAAACCAGGTTTCAGTGGAAAAACACAGACCCATAGGGTTATATTCCAACATTTTTGTTTCTGACATTCTTGCGTACTTCTAGCATCAGTTTCAATTGTTTCATCATGCCTCCACTTAACCCCCACCCCGCACCTTCCCCCAACCGTGAAATACCGACTCTTCTGTTTTGTCCCGACAACATGTCGATATGCTGCAGAGTCTCTCCGTTCTAGACACTCTCACCCCTGAGGACCAGACAGCATTCTGCCTCTGATCACATTTGGCAGCTCTGTTTATGTCTCCAGGGCTGCCGTTACACCCACCAGGCCGACGGCCGTTGCACTGTCCAGTCGGCTGAAACATGGGTTTGTATAATGCGACTGTTGATATGAAATAACGTCCAATAAAAAAAGCCCCCAGACCTGTCTGATAATAGGTCATGCGTCTGATAGATTAGCGTCGGGCCGTAAGCATTCCAGCCATGCTCAGAGGGGTAAATTCACTACCGAATCATTGTTTTACCAACCGTAATAGGCTAACTAAGTAGCCTGCTGTTGGCACAGCAACGCCACTCCTTGCTTGACTCAGAGCCACTCTCCCTAATGTGTTTCCAGAGAAAGAATTCTAATAGGAACAAATGGACCGGAAAATAGCCTTATAGTCGACTGAGGAGGAGTTCGGCCTGGATGCGCGATCACGCAACCTACCCTGTACCGTAGCTTGCAGCCAGACACCCAGACCCTTTCCCGGGGCAGCTCTGGTCTGTGGTAGAGCTGGGTAGCGTGAATGCCCTGCAGGAGGCTGTTGTTAAAGGCAGGGTAGGCAATGTTGTTGAAAAGCACTTTTTGTCATATTTGCTGAAATAAACTTCACATCCTGATAGCAGCCAATAAATCTAAAGGTTTGACAGTAAAATTAAATCAATCCGATATCTGTGGGCGTAACAGGACTGTGAAAAGGACTGTGAAAAAAACGACCAATCATTAAGGTCGGACCGGCACTAATGATTGGACGGCATCCGGACCGAATGCAATGATTGGACGGGCTACTTGTCTGTCTACCTACTTCCTGGCAGTAGTCATTCAGCAGTTCATGTGTTTTGGAGGAGTGACTTTGAAGGGAGGGGTAGGAAATCTAGGTTTGAATCCTTTCAAACTCAAGCAAAACCTGCCTATCCTGCCTTAAAGGCTAGTGGTCTCGCTATGTAGATGACCTACGGCGATGCCGTTGATTGGACAGAGATTTTGCTGAGCCTGTTAGTCTCAAGCTGGCGATCAATCCTGATCCACTTCCTGGCGGGTGTGTGGCTTTTACAACCTCTCATCTCTATGACCAGGACAAATGGATCCAGAAGGGAAGCATTCACCACCACCTTCCTTTCAGACATGTCTCCTACCTCTGAGGCAATGACAGGGTTGCGGGAGCAGTTCACTGCTCCAGTGTCTGGCTAGCGGTGTCTCCCCCACCCCCTCCTCTCGCAAATGAACCGCTAGCTAGCTACCGTAGGCCTCCCTAGGGAGTGGGCTGGTGGTAGACCTCTGTTGATGACACAGCGTCTGGGGCAGTACGTGGCTGCAGTCTCCCTCTGTGGCCTGACAATGGAAGAGCTGGGGTTAACCCCTTCGTTGTCCGTGTGGTTGGGATGTAGGGCGAAGACACCATGCCTCAGCGCCGTGTCATGTAGATAAAGTCACGGCAGGCTTAGAGATTCCAGAAGCCCAAAAGTGGATTAGCGGGGGTAAGCGACAGTCATGGTCGGGGTCAGAGTGGGGTTGAGGGTGGGGGGCTGACTGCCTTATGGGTTAGGGAATCCCCTTTAGAAGAAGCTTTTGGGGGAAACTCCCTGATGCTCTGACATTAGTGGCCAGCTGGTCCAGGGGCTGTCAAAGCACTCAAGTACACATTCACGCCTTCCAGGGAAATCTCTCCCGCTCCACTCACCACGCCGAGTGGTACACCACAGTAGCTAGGCGGCAGCCATTTTGTGACCTCCGTTTAACCATGTTATTCCCCATGAATCTCCCCATGCGAGGCTACACCACTGTGCCCTATGGTTATCCATCACAGACAAAGTTTTTGAGCAAACGTGCCCAATCTTGAGTGAAAAGCTTGTCTGTTTTTTCGGGAGCGGGGGGGGAAGGCTAAAAGTTCACGGGTCCATCAATAATGCAGGGTGTTTGTGTGAAGAAGACACCACGTGTGGTGCCACTGAGAATAAAGCAGTGTCTCCTTGTCCTCCTTTTACTTCCTGCTCTAGGCCATACATTTGCTTTCGGAACGTGTGTGTTGGATCGTTGGGAGTTTAAGAGGCTAACGCTCTCGCACAGTTCTCTTGAGGCTATGTGGGCTTTTCCCATCTGCGATTCACGCAGTCTATACCTTGCCACCAGAGAGGTAAGTGGGTCGTGGCTTCGTGTGTGTGTGCGCCCGTCCTAATCAAGCCAGACAGCATGCATGGGTAGTTCTGCAGGGATGGTCATCAACCTGCTGCCCTCGACACAGACCCTGCCACTCTAGTTGGCACGGCACCACGGCTGGCGTTGGTGTCCTGAACCAGCAAGCGCTCTGGAAAACATCAGCATTTCATTCAAGGCTTTGTAAGCAACCCCTCCACACATCGGCGAAAGTCTCTCCTTGCACTGCAGGTCAGAACGACCTCCTTCCAACCTCCCTCCACTAGGCTACTCGAGTGTCGCTCGTTTCATTTCATCCATCGCTCCGGCCCTTTGTGGTTCCTCTCACCCATTCATCACAGGGCGGCCTGATCTACCCGGTAACAGAGCCCAGCAGAGCCAGGGGAGAGGTCATTGATGTGGTTAAAAGAGGCTTTTACCTCAGTCTGGGGGAGACAGTGGAGAGCAGTGTGCAGGTAATCCTCTAATCTCCATTAGCGTTGGGTAACAGGAGACCTGCAAGTCCCCTAGCTTTAACCATGCTAGCTACCGCTCCCAGCTTTAGCTCGCCACGCTATCTTGTTTCCGCTGCAACGCGAGAGCCTGTGTGGTTGCCGTGGGTTACGACCTCCTGTCGCCATGGGACGCGACCCTCATCTGTTGGCCGGTCGCTGTGCCATGCGTGACCAAAGCTTGACCAGGAAGAGGCCGTAACCCTCCTATGACCTGAAAACACTGTGCAGGGCACCACGAAGGTTCAATACATGAAGCAGAGGGGAGTCTACTCTTGTATAAGGTTAAACTATTTTAGCCGTTCTCCTATCGGCTCTGTTCAAGCACTTAGCCGGGTCGTCAAACCACTTGGATTCACTTTGTTTAATCCTCAATTAGACACTTGTGTAATCCTCAATTAGTAAGAGCAGGACACTGTGCTCTGGGCTTTTAAATGGCAAGTCCTGTCCTGTGTAACTGAGCACTCTGGGCTCAGCCAAGAACCTGACCTTCTATGGCGGTCAGTCACATCTCGCTACTTTTGGCGATAATCGCACGGCGGACATTTTGTCCCTCGGGATGCGTCCCCGTCGCTCTCTTCGTACCCTGGCCCGCCTCCAAGCGCAATGGCTGGCTTGGTGTAATTTCCCAGCTGACGAGCTGATTGGTAGTTGTCCCACTCGCAGACAAGGCGGTGTCGTTTGGCCTCGTCTCGCCGGGATCATCCTAGCCTGCGCCGCTGCGATTCCCTCCGGTGTCCTGTGTCATTTTGGTCAGCGTTTCTGGTCTCCAGATTGAACGCGTCTTCGTATCGGTCACTAGTGTCGTCATTTCTGTGGCCGTTTTGGGTCAGTGTGTGTGTGATATTCCGGAGTGTGTGTGTGTGTGTGTGGGAGAGGGGGTGCAGGGGAGAAGGCCTCTCGGAGATGGGGGAGGCTTGATGTAGGGTGTGGCCGACAGACAGTGGGACCCACACATGTTTGTGTGTCTGTGTGTGCTTGTTTATCTGCGGTGCAAGGACATTTGCATGGCGACCCAAGCGGTCAAACCGTTGAGGAAACGTGACTCTCCATACCACCGCAAACCCTCTGAACCCACTTACAGCCCTGCTGAAACAGCCCCTCTCCACCCCCATACACACACCCAGCGCTTTCAAAACACAAAACTGCCACACACAATAGCGGCTTCCTCCAGCCCAGGCCCAGAGTACTAGACATCCCTCTATATGAAAAGCGGGAATGTTGTCAGACCGCATACCTAATGTCAGGCAGGTCTGTCTGTGTTATGGCTATAGGAGGCTGTCCTGTCTCTGGCTGTCTCGTGGTTTAGGCTAGGGAGAGGAGGGGGTTGGGGGAGGTAAGGAGGCTAGGGAGAGGAGCGAGCGGTTTGGGGTCGAAGGAGGGAGGGTGGGTGGTAGATGGAGGAGGTCTGGGAATGGAAAGTGCCCCATCACCTGCTTCCCAGTTCCTCAGCCTGCATAAATGATGTCTTTGGAGCGTCTGTTGAAAAGAGTGCGTGTCTGTTGGGTGTGAATCATGTATGAGTGGATCCGTGTGTGTCTTTGGACATCCATCTATGTGCGTGTGTGTGTGTGTGAGAGCATCTGGGTGTGCACGTGTGTGTGTGTGTGTCCTGACAGACGGACACGCCAGAGAGAGAGACCAGAGGGGAGGGGAGAGTGCATACCACAGCTTTGAGTAATGAGGTGGGCTCTCAGAGCAGTGCATTCCCAGAGACCTCGCCTGGGTAAAGGATCTCTTCCTCGGCTGTGTCTTGTCCTCGCAGGCCTCGTCTGGGGGGAACCTCAGCCCCCGTCTGCTCTGCACGGGGCGTTAGCACGTTTTACCCCCCCCTCCCCCTCTAACGTTGCTCTATACCCTCTCGTCAGCTTGATGTGTGTGTGTGTGTGTGTGTTTGTGTGTTCTGGCCTGGTCAGGGTGTAACAGATTTAAAGTGTAGGTTGGTTTGATGTACATAGTAACAATTAATCACACTAATGGACTCCCACGTACACACACACACACACAGCCTGCTAGACTCCCCCAGATCGTAGAGGTCAAGGAGGGTCACACTCCCAGTCTGGCTCTGGGACAGTCAGCTTTACCGTAAGAACCTGACACACACACGCACACACATGTTCCCCTCTCTCTCTCCCCCCCCCCTCTCTCTCTCCCCTCTCTCTCACCTTCTTCAAGTCATCGCCGTCCACTGGTCTATGACGAGACAGGGCAACTGGTCTCCTCCAGTTGCATCCTTTTGGAATGTCTCAGTCTGGTCCCTAATCTGCAGACTGGGGCCAGGCTGGGTATCCCTGTCTGGCTGCCTGGACAGATACACACACACACACGCACAGTGAGGACTAAGGACATACCGATGAAAGCATAAATGTTCCTTAAACGACGCCATCCCATCAGGCCTCTGCTCATGCCTGTGTACAAGGACAGTGGATAGAGGTGACAGCTACTTGGAAAGCACAGGGCACTCAAGCAGCTAGGGATGGTCGAGCATGAAGGCAAACAGTTCTCGTCTTCTAAATTGGTCTTCGGCAAAGAGAGTTGTTTATTGGTATATTTTCACCCGTCAGCCCCCCCCCCCCCCCCCCCACACACACACCCACACACACCACACACACACGCTATTCAGCTTAGCAGGTAAATCGTTCGGGGCGGATGGATGGATGAGTGATTCTGTGTCCTCGACTGCTCTGTTTTCTAGTTCTCCTGTGAAAAGCTTGGAGCTCCTATACGCCACCACCGATATGATGGCCTTGGCACACTGGCCCACCTGGGTCCTGTAACCCAGGACACCACGAGGAGGGAGATTTAGAGAGATGGAGAGATGTTAAAAAACCGAGCGATGGAGGAGGGGGGAGGGTGTTCTCTCTCTCATTCCCTCTCGCTGCCTCTCTCTCTCTCTCTCTTTGCCTGTTTCTGTCTCTACGGCTTGCCATTCTCTCTCTCTCCCTCTGTTTCTCTCTCGCTCTCTCTGTTTCTCGCTCTTTCTGTCTCTCTCTCCACTGAAAGCCATTGTGTGTTGGCTGCGATGCACACCTCAGGGACTCACTTCATACAGGAAAGAATGCTTGTCTGCTCAATATTTTACAAGGGGGAGCCTCTTAAAGCGCTCTCCTCTCAGCCTGTAACGGGAGGGCAAGGACGGTCGACGGACAACAGCAGGTTACCCAGGGCAACCACAACAGTCTCGTCACGGCCAGACCAGAAATTCACAAATAATTGACTTTGTTAAAAACAGGGAAGGAGCCACCACCCCAGGGTTAGGTTATCAAATGGAATTGGGGGAACCTAAACCCTCAATTCCTTGAGGGTTTAGGTTGGTTGAGGGGCAGTTCTATGGGCATATGTGAAGCCCTCTGTGACATGCTTGCGTGTAAAAAGGGCTATACAAATAAATTTGATTTGATTTTGATTTGAATTGGGAGCGGGGTTGTTCAGTGCAGGATTACACTCAAGAGTCTGCTTTAGATCTCACAGCTTGATATGTCTGCCTTGGCAACCAAGCTTAGGCCAATCATATCATCTGTAGCTATCAAGCTCAAACCCCATTGGTGCAGGTGTTTGATTCACAGCCGTTGAGTTGAATGTGTTGCATGATTCTGTAACAGCGGGCCTTTCGGGGCCAAAACGTACCCCTCATCTCATCATCCTAACATAATTTCTCCCTTGTTTTCCAGTCCTGTGTGCGAAGAACCTGTCAAAGAAAGACTTCTTCCGTGAGTAAACCTATTTATGAAGCCTGTGTTGTGTGTGTGTGTGTGTGTGTACATCCACTCCTATTTCTGTCCCAAGACCATCGTGAGTGTTGGAGTGGGATTGTCAGCTATGCATCGCTAGCTTTGAAACTCCCCCCTCCCCCCAGTAAATGAAGTCCCACAGGATCCTAGCGCTAGCACGCCGCTAACTGCCGCACTGAGCACGTGCGGCGCCACGCCAAGTTCCCCGGGACGTCTTAACTAGCCGAGTCGTCCTCGTTACGAGAAACGCGTGGTAGCGGTTGAAAACTTCTTGCCAGAAAACGGGCATCGTCGCCCACGGTGACTCATGACTGGAGATCCGCTATTGTTAGTTCATCTTGATATTTTGTTTCACTTGGGAGCACAGGCGTCTTGGTAGAGCACCTGGCCATCTCACACTATAATTACCCTAGATTAACGGCTGACGTGAAAGCATTGAATCGCAATTCAAGCTTTGAATCGGAACAATCACCACCACAGCAACACCCATAGGCTAGTTGCTCATTTCGCTGTAAGCCTTGTATACGATTACTAATGTGAAGACTTGGTTTAAGGTGCAGTTTCCTATAAGTCACACACACTCTCAAAACGCACACACACCTGGGAGGGAAGTCATTGGTTGCTAGTGTAGCATAGAGGCGAATGTGACTCAACAGGTTTGACCTGCGTACGGTATCGGTGCCCAGTGACACACACACGCACACAGCATTACTATGAGCACAGAGGGAGTCCGGTTTTGGTATCCCTTTCAATAAGAACAACCGTGTGAATACAAATGCCTTGGAAACACTTTCTGCATAGCAACGACACAGCGCTTCCCCTCTGCTTCCTAAAAAAAAAAAACGGCCATATAAACACTGTTTTTGTCCTGCGTTCATGTGCCATCTTGTGACTCAGCAGTTCGCCACAGTCAGCCTAACAAAGTCGTTCTGACTCAGGTGTCCTCCATTTTGGCTCTCCCTCTCCACAGGGTTGCCGGACCCCTTCGCCAAAGTGGTGGTGGACGGGTCTGGGCAGTGCCACTCCACCGACACTGTGAGGAACACGCTGGACCCCAAGTGGAATCAACATTATGACCTGTAAGTCACCTGGGGGGGGGGATTTCAACCGCAGGACTTGGCCGTTACACCGTCTTTCCTCATGTTCCAAAAGAATTGTCTTCTGTGTTCTAATTGGGTATTGTAGTTTTCCATGGGGATTGTTGCTTTTTTAGACGGTACTGAGGTTTCCTGCAAAGACCACCCGTGCACTGTGACTCCAACCTGGCTGATGCAACGGTGGCCATTTTGTGCCGGAGCGAGCAGTTGTCCGCACGCCCAATGGAACGTGGCGGCGTGTCGCTGAGAAGACGGCCATGTTCGCCGCGTGTTGTCGTAGTCTCGAGCCTCACCTTCCCCTGCCTTCTGCTTCTGAGAGGCGTGTTAAGAATGCGGGTTCAACACTCCAAGTCAATGCACCGAAAACACCCAAACCATAACCCATTTGAGGTCTTTTAACACAAGCACATCGCTAATGTCTCTCTCTCTCTCTCTCTCTCTCTCTCTCTCTCTCTCTCTCTCTCTCTCTCTCTCTCTCTCTCTCTCTCTCTCTCTCTCTCTCTCTCTCTCTCTCTCTCTCTCTCTCTCTCCTCTCTCCTCTCTCCTCTCTCCTCTCTCCTCTCTCCTCTCTCCTCTCTCCTCTCTCCTCTCTCCTCTCTCCTCTCTCTCCCTCCCCTCCCTCCCTCCTAAGCATAGGCAGTGGTGTTTCTACTGAGCCATGTGCTGTAAAAGTTCCCAGCGTGGGGCTTTGCACCATTGTATAGGGGAGCTGTCACCCCAGGGCCCAAAGGACCCACTGGCATTACGGTTACGCCATGAGAGGGAGAGAGGGAGAGAGGGAGAGAGAAATGAAAGAGACACTTAAAGATTAAACAGATAAAGTGGGGGACAGGAGGTAGAATGGAGGGAGGAAAGGTTGGGAGAGAGTGTGGGGGGGGGAGAGGAGTTACAAAAGCGTTTGGTGCTGTGCTGCTGTGTGCAAATGTGGGGATCCTGGCACCTGGCCACCATGAACAGACTGAATAATACAGGGAGTTGGTTACATCACCAATTGGGTCAGGAGAATAGAGGAGAACAAAGGCCTGGTGTACGTAGGGGGTCCAAGGGTAGGCTAGAGGTCGTGTGGTGACGGCTCTGTGTGTGTGTGTGTGATCCTAGTGTTTTAACTTGTTTCGTGTGTGTTTACGTTGCATGTGTACACTCTCTCTTTCCCCCTCTCTACACTCTTTCTTTCTCTTTCCCTCCCTCTCGCTTTCTCTCCCCCTCTTTCTCTTGCTCTCTTGCTCGCTGTTTCCCTCTCATACACGCACACACCTTTCCATGTCACACGCACACACGCGCACACACACACCCCTCCACCAACCACAACTGCCAGTGACCTTTGGCCCCGGGGCTATGTCACTGGAAATGGCTGTCATGCCATGCAGAACTCATCTGGCAGGTTGCCAGGGCTACACACCTCCCCTCCTCAAACCAACACACACCCTCCCGCAAACCCGACACACACCCTCTCCGCACGGCCGCAACACCCACGGCTGGGGAACACGTTTCACCCCCTGAACGCGTTGGAAAAAAAGCGTTTAGTTTCCTCTTGATGCTGTAAAACCTCCCGCAAAGCAGGTGTGGCAGGCTCGCGTGTTCTCGGGGCGGGGGCCGGTCAGCGGGCGAGGGAGCGAGAGAGCGAGGGTCGCCCCAGACGGATACAGGACGTGACAGGGCCGCTCGGCCCGGGGACTCTCCCGTCTGCTCGGCTTTGGGTTTTTGAAATCTCCGCTCGCCGCCGGCCGCCGGCGGGCGGGCAGCGTCTGAACATCAGGTCAGCGCTCCGGTCGAACGCTAACGGGCGAGGGCGAGAGCGAGGAGACCAGCCCGGCCCGGAGGCGCGGCCGCCGCCTCGACCACGAGAGACGCCGGCCCTCCCGACTCTCACGTCTCCGACCCGCCAGCCGGACACGCGATCACCTCTGGATTTAAAGGGGTCGAATTTGCAAGTTGAGATACGGTTTTAGATCTTTCTTTTTTCTTTTTTTTTTCATGTTTTAAATGTACGTCGTTATTTTATGCGTTGCGAGGGCTCCTCACGGCTCCCCCTCCCTGCTGAGAATAGAGAATGACTGTGCTATCCTCAACCGTCTGTCCACCCCCCCCCCCCCAACCCTGCCCAGGAAACCCTGAGCAGGTGGCCGCCCCCCCCACCCCACGTCCCAGAAGGCCGAGCCGGTCGCGCCAGCAGGAAGGGAAGGGGGGGGGGGGGTTGTGGAAGTGTGTGTGTGTGCGCGCGTGCCTCCGTTGTGCCAGTCACGCAAGGCGTCGGAGGCGTCTGGCCGTCTATATCTGGTCCCTCTCCACATCTCACCCCAGTCTGTCACTGGCAGACGGCTCAGCCAACTGGTCCATGACTTCATGCCTGCCTTCACAGACGAGAACATTACTATTATTATTTATTATTACTACTACACGGGCAGGCCCCTTCGTACCACGTTATATCACTGTCACCATCTCGCTGCCTCACCAGTACGCACCATCCAGCATTAGACTCCAGCAGACTGTGAACTCAACAGTCTTGCTCGAGGGGCCAGCTAACACAAACTTGTGTTTCTGCGGTATTTTTCTTTTTTGGGGGGTTGGTGGGGGGACGTTTGTGTGTGACACCATGCTGTTGCAGATTTAAATGTTCCCTGATGCCGAGAGAACTGTCAGACAAGCAGGTATACCCCCCCCCCCCACACACACACACTCTCACACACACACACACACACACACACACACACACACACACACACACACACACACACACTCTCTCCAGTCTCTCTTTCTCCTGCTTAGTTTGCTGTGGTAAGCAGTGTTTTGATCACCAGCTTTACCTGCAAAGCCAGAGGGCGAGGGGTGTGTGTGTGTGCTGTGCGTGTGTGTGCATTCTCTCACCGCTGCTCGCCATTCTCTACTGAGGAAATTGTTTACCTGCCCTTGTCGTCGTCGTCGTCGTCCCCCCACCCTGCTCCCCACACCCCAGACATTGGGTCATTGTCTGGTCTGCTGCACTCTCATCTCTCACTTCCCCCCCTCACACACACACACACACACACACAAACACACACAGACAGACAACCACACACCACAATGTGAGGAGACAGACAGACAGACACACACAGAGGAGAGCAGAGCACGGCTTTATTGTTGAGAGTTAGAGTCATATCTGCACGATCAGACGCCCGAAAAAGGAAATTAAAAAATCTCTGTCTAGCACCCTTTTTTTTCTTCGGGAGGGCGGGGGACAGGTTTTCATATTGCAACGGATCTCCTGTAAATCAAACTGTCATTCGATTTTCTTCATAAAGTCATAGAAACATGTCATGGAAAGTGCATTTGGTGACGTCTGACGTCCCAGAGACTGATTGATGAGCCGGTTCATATCTGGGTAGAGGAGTCTAGATATGGAGGCAGATAGCATGGGTTACAATGTAGCACCAATGTCTGTCTGCCTTCCTGTCTCTCTCGGTCCCTCTGTCTGCCTTCCTTCCTGCCTGTCTTTGTGCCTGTCTGCCTGTCTGCCTGTCAAACTAGGCTGGACACATCATATGGACATAACCAGCCACTGACCCACTCTCATGTGAATGACATCAGTGTGTGTATCAGTGTGTGTCTGTGTGTGTGTGAGGGGAACCCCCTCCTCTAACGCGAGGCGGTGTTGGTTGCAGAGTGCTTGGCACTGCAGCTGGGTAGGCTGTAATTAGAGCAGTGTGGTTGTGTGTGTTTACTGAAACTACTGTCAGTCTGTCTGTCTAGGAGACTGCGGCCATGTTGCATGCTCGTGTGTGTGTGCGTGTGTGTGTTAGACAGTAATGGGGAACAGGAGTGAGAAAGAGGAGAACATGGGGACTTCCTCTGATTCACCGCGGCTAGTCTGTTGTCTGACCTCAGCCAGACGACGTGCTCACACACACACGCTCACACACACGCACGCGCGCGCACACACACACACACACTGTTCGCAGTCTGTGGCGTTAGTAATGGAACAGGAACAGGGTACCTGTGTTGGGGACTCGACTGAATGTGGGTTTTAGCTCAATTGTTTCAATTTTGTTCAAACTCTGTCTCTCTGTGTCTCTCTTTCTCTCTGTCTCCTCCAGGTACATTGGGAAGTCTGACTCCATCACCATCAGTGTTTGGAACCACAAGAAGATCCACAAGAAGCAGGGAGCTGGCTTCCTGGGCTGTGTCCGCCTGCTCTCCAACGCCATCAACCGCCTCAAAGACACTGGCTGTGAGTGGATGTCTGCCTCTGTGTGTGTGTGTGTGCGTGCGCGCGTCTGACTTTGTCTAGTACGCGTATGGAGATGGACCTGTGTGTGCGTATGTGTCTAAGGATGGTCTCGGTCGACTGTAACCTGTCCAAAAATCGAATGATTCCACCTTGCGTACACACACGCACGCGCGCGCACGCGGGCGTTCCACTCCTGTTCATCATCTTCAGCAGTCCTATTGCTCAGTGTCTGAGCCCCCCCCCCACACACCCACACACACACACACACACCCCTCCCTAGGACCTCCTCTCCTGTAGTCCCACTGACAGTCGATAGCTACACAAAGAGACCGGCACCTCTCTGCCCCCCACCCCCTCCACCCCCCAGCCGGGCTCAGGTGCCAGTCTGGCTGGGGTGGGGGGGGGGGGAAGGGGAGGAGGGGGGTGGGGTTGCTGAGCTGTTGGCTCCCCAGAGAAAGCGAGGCTGGCAGGGAGAGACAGAGAAACAAGGGGGGGGCACCTGGGACTGGGAGATGTGCCCGTGATGGGACTCGCTGTGCCAGGACAAACACACACACACACACACACATCGACACACACTCTTGTCTGTCATTCCCCATGGGTTTCCACTTTCTTCGCATGGGGAGACAGTAGACACACACACACACACAGTGTAGGGAGCCAGGCTAGACGTCTCTCCTGTCTGCCTGCTGTACAACTACCCCTCTCTTCTCCAGGCCGAATGACCTGCATGGAACTGGGACAGGCCTGCCTGCCTGCTCTCTGTTTGACCTGGCCCGGGGTCAGTCAGCGCTCAGCTACCGGTCACAAGCCTGGCTGTTCTCTGCTGTCCTGTTGGCCCAGCACCAGGTAGCTGCTAACCGCTACACCCCCCCCCCCCCCCCCACACACACACACACACACCCAGACTAGGGCGCTGGGTTCAAACACAGCAGCTGGGACGAGACGCCAGTTCAGGAACATCCGTGTGTCCCCGTCCCCCCCCCGAACCCTCCCCCCGTCCCCCCCAGAGAGATGTTTCTATAAAACGAAAATGTTTTTCTTTTATTTCTTTTCTTCCCGCTTGCAGAACTGTCTGATTTCATTTGAAAAGTGCTTTATCTCCTCCACCCCCCCCCCCCTCACACACACACACCTCAGACGAACTACAGCTCAGAACGGGAGGTCAGGATTGGTCCGTGTCCTGACTAGCTCGCTCGGCTCTGGGGAACAAGCGTTAGCTAGCCCGCTTCTGCGTCGGACGCCCGTCAGCGTTTAGCCACGGCCCGGCGTGGCTCGCCGTTCAGCGGACACCTGCTGCTAGCCTGGTCAGCCGTTCCCGTTAGGTCCAGCGGCCTGTGTGTCCGTCCGTCCGTCAGGTCATTCTGTCTGTCTCTCAGGCCGTCGGAGCTAGCCGGTCTAGGACACGAAGACTGCGGGCTCTCTCGACCATGTGGACAGGAAGTAGACGAGCAGTCCGCATTCCCTGTTCCCTTCCCCTGTATCGCTTTCTTTCTTGCTCTCTCGTTCTCTTTCTCTCTCTCTCTCTCTATCTCTCTAACTTGTTCTCTCTCTCTCGTTCTCTTTCTCTCTCTCTCTATCTCTCTAACTTGTTCTCTGTCTCTCGTTCTCTTTCTGCTTCTTCTTTCCCTGTGTGTCTCCTCTCTCCCCCTCCCTAATAGTCTAGTCGTCTGTGTTCCAGTCAGTCAGTCAGCCAGCCCCTCGGGGGGGTGGGGGGGGGGTGGGGGAGTGTAAGTGTTTCCTAGAAGTCTGGCAGCGCACACGGAACCCACTTCCTGTAGCATCGCCGACACCAAACCCTCAAAGCCGTTTGTCCTACTTCCAAAATTGCACACTTCCGCGGGATCTGTTTTTGTGCGCTTCTAAAGCCTCAAGGTTTGGTTTGGCCATTCCTGCGTGCCTGTGGGGGTGGATGGTATAGGCTTGGGAGGCGGGTGGTTGCAGTCCTGTGTGGGGGTTGTAGTCCCGTAAACACAGTCAGGTTGGCTTGTGGGACAAGTACAGGTCCTGGTCGTGCTTCGTAAGACTGTCACGTCGACCAAAGTGGCGGCTTTGTTTCATGGTATTTTAGGTCACATTCCGCCTTTCTTCCCCTGAAAAGATAACTCCTTTTAAATTCACCTCAGATGTTAGCTGGGGTAGAGTTTCCTCCTCTCCCTCTGGCTTCCCCCTCCTCTCTCCCTCTCTCCCTCTCTCTCTCTCTCTCTCTCTCTCTCTCTCTCTCTCTCTCTCTGTCTCTGTCTCTGTCTCTGTCTCTGTCTCTGTCTCTCTCTCTGTCTCTGTCTCTGTCTCTGTCTCTGTCTCTGTCTCTCTCTCTGTCTCTCTCTCTCTCTGTCTGTCCCCCTTTCTCTCTCCCGCTCTCCCTTCCCTCCTCCCCCTGTGTCCGTCTCTCCTTTGAGAAAGCTGCTTACTATTCCAGCCATGTAAGCCTCAGACCATCCCTGTTTAGTCTAGACACGTATCCGGAACAGATCCACATTCACTGTCAGCCAGGACAACGGTGAGCCCGCGGAGGGAAGACACACACACACACACACTGCCCCCTGCTCTCTTCTCTCCAGCCTCTGGAAACAACACCCAGTTGTTCTCTGGTTCTGGACGCAGCAGAGACGCACAGACTTGCTCTCATTCGATGCATGCACTAGTGTACATGTGTGCCGCACACACACAGAACTGCAACTTCAATTCTACCCAACCCCCCCCCCCTCACATACTCTGCCAGTGGGAGCTGGGTCCGTGGCAGGGCTGATGAGCGGCCCTGGTGGAAGATGTGGGCCATGTCCCTGTCATCTGGACGGTCACATCTGAACCTGCTGAGGCGGGGACGCTGCAGCCCCCCCTCCCCCCATCTCACCCCCACCTCCCAGCGCCGTCTACGACTGGGTTAGGCGACACTGTCCCGTTTCCAGACGAAGACCTGTTTTCTTACCTTTTTTCCCTCCCGTGATTCTGTGGTGTGTGTGTGTGTGTGTGTGTGCAGCGTCTTACATATAAAGATGGCGAATGGAGATTTAAGAGGACGTGTTTAACCCTTCTGTGATTTGTCCCGTCGTACAGATCAGAGACTGGACCTCAATAAGCTGGGGCCCAACGACAACGACACTGTGAGAGGCCAGATAGTCGGTGAGTAGAGGCCACACACACACACACTCAGATCTAGATATGGCTACAAACGTGTGCTACAGGTGGAGACATGGACAAAATCAGACAGTCAACAGTCCAATGCAACTTTGTGTGTGTGTGACTAACCCAGAAACCACCCGTCTGTCTGGAGGTTTCGCCACTCGAGGTAGGTCAGCCAGACAGAGACGTGTGTGGGTGTGTGTGTGTGTGTGTGTGGTGTCTCATCTGGTTTGGTTTCCAACCAAGTGAAACCGACTCTCCCCCCCCCCGCACCCGGCCTGTTTGCACAACCCAAAGCTCGGAGTCTGTCTCAATAGGTGTAGACTAGGGCCTAGCACGGATTAGCTTCCCTGTAGCTCTGTAACAACCACACAGGCTGTCGCCCCGGGGGCTGCTGTCTGAACGTTGCAGGGCTGTTGTGTCGTCGTCGTGGTAACGTTGTTGCGTCGTCGTGTCTCTGTCCCTGTACAGTGAGCCTCCAGTCCAGGGACCGCATCGGGACCGGGGGCCCCGTGGTGGACTGCAGCCGCCTGTTTGACAACGACCTGCCTGATGGGTGAGCGAGCTCTGCCATGAACTCTCTCCCTCTCCCCCCCTCTCTGCCCCCCCCCCTCTCTCTCTCCCCCCCCCTCTCTCTCTCTCCCCCCTCTCTCTCTCCACCCCCCTTCTCTCTCTCTCTATCCCCCCCTCTCCCCCCCCCCCCCCTCTCTCTCTCTCTCTCTCTCTCTCTCTCTCTCTCTCTCTCTCTCTCAGAACACAGTTGGTTCTGGGAGACTTGGTAGTAAACCAGGGTGGATCATGTTTCTGTAGATGTATGCTTGTTTGGGCTGGTGGCCCATGTGGGGAGGGCTGTGCAGGTCCGTGCTGGGTTGGTATCCAGGGCTATCGTGTGTTGGTATCGTGTGAAATCTCACGTAGCGGTTGTCTCTCTCTGTCTCTCTCGTGTCTGTGTGTAAACCAGCTGGGAGGAGAGAAGGACGGCGTCCGGACGGATCCAGTACCTGAACCACATCACACGCACCACGCAATGGGAGAGGCCGACCAGGTGAGACTAGAACACGCACACACACACACTGAACCACACTGCCAGATCTGCCCTCGAGGGATACGGTAGGAGACTAACACACATTCGTTCAACAACACTAGAACCCACCCAGCGACGTTGCCCCCCCCCCCCCCCCCAACCTTCTCTTACCCCCATCCGGAACCTTCCTTAATACTCCTCTATCTGTGTGTTCCCCTGCCCTCAGGGAGAACACAAATTTTCCTCACTTTGCCCTGTAAAATAAGTTTCATCCCCTCAGCCAGTTTCTAACTCGCAACACAAACAGTCTGAGGGGTAATGAGTGACTTCCTATCTACTTCCTGCACCCCCCCTTTTCCCTCCCTCCCTGGTTAACTAGGCCGGCCAGGTTTGGTTTGGCCTCTGTTTCGGTCGGAACAACTGTCGCCTTCCTCTGAGCTGGCTCCATATCAGAGAGGGAGATAGGGGCCGTACGCAAACAAATAAATTACCCCTGGAGCTGCTTTTCCTACGTGGCCGACAGGGAAGGGGGGGGGGTGCATGCAGGGTGTTTAAGGGGGGCTGGGGGGGGGGGGGGCGCGCTGTCGTAATAGGAGATAACCGAGGCGTCAGTGGCTCCGAGTCACTAGACAGAGGGGCAACCAGACGTCAATACCACGCCCCACCCCCTTCCTCCCCCTTATACACAATCTTTTTTCGTGGTTGTTGCCGTTTCCCACAATGTCTGCCTCTCCCTCCCTCCCACCCCCCCCTCTCTCTCACCCCCCCCCCCCCCTCCCCCTCCCTCTGTCCATTCACCTCTGTCTTTTGACCCCTCGCTGAATGTTTGTCCAACCTCAACCTCGACCGCCCTCCCCCCAGGCCGGCGTCGGAGTACTCCAGCCCCGGGCGGCCCCTCAGCTGCGTGGTGGACGAGAACACGCCCATCATGACCCCCAACGGGGCGGCCAGCGGGCTGCCCAGCGACCCCCGGGTCCAGGAGAGGCGCGTGCGCTCCCAGCGCCACCGCAACTACATGAGCCGCACGCACCTGCACACCCCGCCGGACCTGCCCGAGGGTTACGGTAAGAGACGGGCGCGGGCTTTTTCTCGAAGAGCTATGCACTCAAAGTGGAGAATACCCACACGTGCGCACACGCACGCACACACTCCGGTGAGCTGAAGAATGCAGTCACAACACACTGCACCTGACCTACCCCAGGGACAATTGAAGTACAGTTACTCATTCTCTCAGATACACACACACACACATACACACATTCCTCAAGACCTGCTGGGCAGCTCCTGAAAGGGCTCAAAGTGTCTCACACACACACACAGACACAGCTTGTGTGACCTGCCCCAAGGCACGATGAGCAGATCATGGGGTACACACACACACATACACACACACACAAACACTGTTGTTTGAGG
Source organism: Osmerus eperlanus (assembly GCF_963692335.1). Taxonomy (NCBI): domain Eukaryota; kingdom Metazoa; phylum Chordata; class Actinopteri; order Osmeriformes; family Osmeridae; genus Osmerus; species Osmerus eperlanus. The sequence goes on along the minus strand of NC_085039.1, from coordinate 8,552,541 downwards.
TCAAAGTAAGTAGCAGCCTTCTCTTGGTCTGTGTCCATGCAACCAGCCTAGTGATACCATCAACAAACCTTATCATCCTGAGAAGGAGGGAGGGAGAGAGACCAGGAGAGAGACCAGGGACTTTGCAATGCCCCCGTTTCCACAACCCAGAAACTACTTCTCCCTCCCCTCCCTCCCTCACATCGCTCTCTTCCCACAGCACCACATCATGACAGCTGCAATCAGCGCTGGCTGTGTGGATTCAAAGCCCCTGCTCTAGCCTCTCCTCTCCTCACCCCTCCTCCTTCTTTGCTCAACCATCCTCTCCTCCCCTCCTCTCCTCAACCCTCCTCTCCTCTCTTCACCCCTCCTCCTTCTTTGCTCAACCATCCTCCCCTCCTCTCCTCTCCTCTCCCCTCCCCTCCTCACCCCTCCTCTCCCCTCTTCACCCCTTCCTCTCCTCGTCTGTGTTTGCAATCACTCTCCCAGAATGCCCCGATGAAAGGGAGAGCGGGAGAGCGGGGTGGAGGGGAGGCAGGCACGAGAAGAGAGGGCTCCATTATAGGGGCACAAAGTTGCACTTGTGTCGGCCTCGGTCGGCCTCGCATTTGCACCTGTTTCAACTTGTTGCACTCGCTACTGTAAGGCCTTCCTTGTAAACACACACACTTATTTGTCTACCCCGGATAAGCGGCGGCTGAACTCCGACATGATCCCTGTACGTATTTGAGTTGGGCAGATGAGCGCTCCTCTCCGTCAGATGCCCGCGTCCTAGAACATTCTAGTAAACCGTTCCGTGGGAAACCCAAAGCGCAGTGGTAGTGGCAGTGACGCTACCCCCGCTAGTGGGTCCGCTCGAGAAACCCCTGCCCGGTCTCGCACGTCCAGCGAGACTGCAGAGGAAACGAGCCGAGAAAGGGAGTGGCGCGGTGCCCTGAGGTAAGAATGGCTGGCCTGGCGCCGTGTCCCACCCTCCAGAATGCCCACAGAGTCGGACGAGGTGAGTCACTCCCGAGTCACGGAAGGCGAGGCTTTGACTCTCTTTTTCCTCTCTCTCTCTCTCTCTCTCTCTCTCTCGCTCTCTCTCTCGCTCTCTCGCTCTCTCGCTCTCTCTCACTCTCTCTCTCTCTCTCTCTCTTCCCCCCCCCCCCCCCCACTGGTAGCTGGGGTGTGTCTCTCAGGCATAAGGACGGAGGGGGTGGGGGGGGGGGAGGGGGAGCAGGGTGGGAAATGCGAAACGTGTTGAGTGGAGCCAGTAGTAGGAAGCGGGGGGTCAGCGGTGATGAATGAGCGGGCTACACACACACACACAGACACACGTTCACTCTTTCAGAGCTGTCGCAGTCGCCGGCCAACGTACACACCCTAATTCACTTCCCTCTGTTTTAACTGACGCCGTCCAGACGCGCGTGCACGGCTCGCACGCACGCGCGCGCACAGTCGGTGTCGTCCGGCTCATGGCTCCATGTGTCTTTTTGTGTTTTCCAGAGCAGAGAACCACGCAGCAGGGCCAGGTCTACTTCCTCCACACCCAGACCGGGGTCAGCACCTGGCACGACCCCCGGGTGCCCAGGTACGCAGCCCCCCCCCCCCTCTCTCTCTTAACCCTGCCACCTCGGTCTCCCACCTCACACTGCCTCCTGGTGTCCCACCTTCACCCTTGCACTCCCTCTCTCTCTCTCAAATTCACGCTCGCCCTCACCGCCCATATAAGGGCGTCCCGGCATCTGTGTCAGCCTAGGTGTCGAGCTCCAGTCTCTACCCTCCACAGGCTTACCACCCACTCCCATTATGCCACATGCTCTCCATAGCAGAGCTACACTCCAGAGAGAGAGAGAGAGAGAGAGAGAGAGAAAGAGAAAAGGGGAGAGACGGAGAAAGAGGGAGGGAGGGAGGGAGGAAGGGAGGGAGGGAGGGAGGGAGGGGAAAAGCATGGAGGAGCCCTATCCCACGACGGTCCTCTGCTTAGCTGTTGAGCAGGTGAAGGCTCCCACCCCCCCGTCTGTTAACCCCATCCTGTGGGCTCGCTCAGCCAGGAAGTCTCCCAGTGACTCAGGACGGCGTGATTGGCCGCAGCGGAGCACGCGGCGCTTCCGGGAGCCGTGCGTCCCCCACCCAACGCTTAAAAAGAGTCCCAGGGCCTGGGGTTGGGTTTCTGTGGAGAGGAATGCAACGAGAGAGGGAGAGAGAGATGGGGAGAGAGAGACAGAGAGAGCGAGAGAGAGAGAGAGAGAGAGTGATAGTCAGGGAATTCTCCAAAGCATTTTCTCAGATGCTTTGAAATCAATCCATCTGAGTTTTGTAAAATAAAAGGTTTTGGTTAACGTTTTTACGGGGGGTCTGCTGATGGATGAGTGTATTCCTTAACTGACCTAGAAAACCCCACCAGTGACTCAAACGTGAAGCCCGACCTTAGCAACAAGCTGCACTGTAGCCACCCCAGATTTACAGACTGAAGTTGGGCCAACATATTCATTTGCTCCATTGCATACTGTGCAATTATTCCATCTTTTTTTTAGAACTATGTTCCAGTCCCCTAAAGGACATGAGGTAAGGTGATATCCTAGTAGTTTTGACGGGGTTTCCACCAACAAGTTGTACTGCACACACCCAAGTTGTCTTGGGAACAGGTGCTTAGGATTAAAAAAAAGTATAGACAACGAGTTAAAAATATTAAAAAGTTATGCTTTTGTTTGTTAGGTTTGTTTTTTTGGGGGGGGGGGGGAGGTACATTAGTATGTGAGTGAATTTCACGCATGCACATGTTTTAATAAGCATTAAACGCCAGTATGAGAGAGATCTTGTATGAGTGAGCCGAGGTGCATTATGGGTAAGTGTAACGGTTTCCATGGCGTCTCGTCCGCCCAGGGACCTGAGCAACGTCAACTGTGAGGAGCTGGGCCCGCTGCCGCCCGGCTGGGAGATCCGCAACACGGCCACGGGCCGGGTCTACTTTGTGGACCACAACAACCGAACCACGCAGTTCACCGACCCGCGTCTCTCCGCCAACCTCCACCTGGTGCTCAAGTGAGTACATTCACGTTGTAGATTTACGTTGTACTTCTCCAGGTGGGTTATGAAAGCCCTTGCTTTTACCACATCATATAACATCGCTGAATATGTGCCCGCTGTTTGAAGAGCATATATCGTTTTTTTTGGCCCGGTTTCACCATAACTTTTTTGTTTTTGTATTCTCCACTTTTTTTGGGGGGGGGGGTCTGTTTTCTTCTTCACTCTCACCCCTGTCCTTTTGTGCTGTCTCTCTCTCTCTTTCTTTCTGTATTTCTTTCTTTATTTCTCTCTGTCTCTCTCTCTCCTTCCCTCCAGCAGCCCCAGTCCTAACGGTTCCCGCGTGGCTATGGAGAGCCAGAACACTAACCTCAGGTAACCCCCATCCCCACACGCACGCACACAAACACATGCGCGCGTGCACACGCACACTCTGCACAACATCAGAATCATTTGATGGACAGCGACGAACCTCTGCACTGCAACCTCAGCAGCATTATGACACCACACACACACACACACACACACACACACACACACACAGGGGCACAAGCACACACCGTCGCAGCAGCCTAAGTGCCCTGGAGAGAAAATGCTGACGGGGATTGGCATCAGGGAACGTCTGTCAGTACGTGTGGCCGCCGTCCTCCAGCGTTCAACTTCCACGCGTGTCATTCCAGTTCAGCGCAAACTTGTATCTGATCGTGCTCACACATACTCTGTCGGCACACTGCCTCAGCTGAACCTCAGGTAATGGCATGCTGTGAGAGTGGCCTGTGTGTTAGGTCTGGCCTAGCGCAGCCCCTCTGAGGAACAGCTAATGGGTATCAGATGGTAGCTAGCCTAGCGTTAGCCTGCTAGCTAGCAGAAGAATGCAGCCGTTAACCTAGCCTCTCCCCAGCCTAGCGTGCTAGCGTGCTAGCCGGTGAATGTGCGCTCTGGTATGTGTTGCCCCCCCCCCTTCCCTCAAGCAGCTGTTCAAACACCAGCCCCCCTCTCCTCCCCGCTGGAACAGTCCAGTTGGAGTTACCACGGTATTACCCACGCTGCTTTGCACATGAAAGGCATGAAACACATGAAAGGTGGACGAGGAGCAGGTGAAGTGATGTTTTTCTGGTGAACCCAGGCGAGGAAGGACTCCTGGCCGACAGAACCCGAGACGTCGAGACGGAGCTCAGGTTTCTCTTCTCGAAGAATGTGAAATTTCTCCCCCCCCCCCCCTCCCTCTCTCTCTCTTTCCAATAAAGATTCTTGTTGAAAAGCTCTTGCAATAACAGCGGCTGGCACGATAGGCGTGTTTGTGAAATCAACATCTGGTCATCTGGACAAATAGCATCCATGTGTGTGTTGGGGTGTATGTGTGTGTTAGAATGGCCTCTGGTCATGTTCCTCAGCTGAACATTGTTGCTGGGTGAGTTAGCATCGTTAGCGGATAGTCGTCTACGATAAGTGGAGTCCTAAGAAAGCTGCTTGTGGACTATAAATCGCCTCTCCTAAACTAAAAAGAGAATTAAAACAATATGGTTTGTTGGATATATAACATCCCTGTCTCCACTAGTCAGTGCAAAAGCTTTTCGTGTTGCCGATTTTATTATTATATATTATAGGTGTTCGTCTAACTACACTTGACACCGGTTCAAATAAACCACCTGTATATAGCACACAGGCATGCTGAAGCTAATCAAAGATGGCCGCCTGCCCAGAACCCATAGGGATCCAGCCCCGAAGCCAGCCAATAACACGCTTCATTTGAACAATACTGCAGCATTCCCGTCTTCTTGGTGCAACAGCTTCAACGAAAAACAAGATTTCTTGTGGGTCTCGTTGTTCTGGCAGACACACAGTCGGTTTTATGGAAGTGCGTTACAGGCAGTCGGCTGAACACGGGACATATTGTTTGATTGTTTACGTGTTCTTAGCCGGAACCATAAACAATCGTCATTGACTGACAATGAGTAAACAGGCAGATGAAGGCCAGATGGGCCGAATGAACGACCTGATGGAGACGCACTCGTTCACGATGACACGTTGTGGCCCCGCTGACCTCACATAGAGAAGTCTAAGGTATGTGTGTGTGTGTGAGTGTACACACACTAGCGCCCGTGCGCACCGACACCCAACGTGCTCCGAAACGTTTCGCGTGCAACAGAAACACAGGTTCGTCTGTGTTCTGACGAAGCCCATCACAAGTCGAATCCCTATCTGCGAGAGCCTGGCCCAGCCCGGGGTCTCCCCCGGCTCCAGTAACAGCCCCGGGGCCAGTTCCTCCGGCCCGGCCCAGACCCGAGAGCTCCGGCCGGGGATGGAAAACCCATCAGCCTCCCCTGCTGGCCGTGGCCTCTGAACATCTGTCTGTTATCAGGCCCCAGGATTTCAGAATATTTCACCCGACACCCCAGGCTCACAACACAACGCCTGATAAATGGGTTTTGCCGCTCCTCCCCCCCCCGACCAGGGCCCGTTTGGGTTCGTGTCGAGAGAGAGAGTACATGCTGATGGTGATTACCACTGTATTAGCCACGGTTGGGGGGGTCACGTCTCGGAGCATGTTGTGTCCGCAGTGCCCGACTGTTAGGTCACCGTGTCTGAACCACACTGTTTGAAGAAATCAATTAGGGCCCCTACGGATCCTATTGAAGGCAAAGGCAGAGGGATGGATAACTTGTAGACAACCCCCCCCCTTTTTTTATAGGTTTATAAGTACCAGCTTCACACCAGCGGACGTGGAAAGAGTCTTAGGAGGAAAGAATGCAAACCAGACTGAGGGAGAAGGAAAGAGAGATTTAGGGGAGGAGGGGAGGAATGCGAGATTTACGTCCCAGAGTTAAGTCTGCGTCGAGGTGTCTCTCCCCTGCTCCCTCTTCTCCATCCTGGACTGTCTCTTGACTTTCCCCCTCCTCCTCCTCCTCCTCCTCTTTATTCTCTCCCGTGGTGGTGTGTTGCCCTGTTTGTTGGGGGGGGGGGTCTCTCCTCACCGAGTCTAGTCGGCAGGAAATTAAGAAATTGAGGGAACCTGTAAGGGCGGTAGAAAGGGTAGAAAAAGAACGCGAGAGGGAGAAGAGAGCGAGAGGTGTGCGTTTGGGGTGGGGTCGTGTGAGATAGAGGGGGTGTGAAAGGTGAAGGAAATAAGCAAAGAAAGCCTTGCCCGAGAGCAGGAGGGACAGTGGGGGAAAGCATGGAACACGACCACATACCTCTCCAGCCCAGACAGTTGGTGGTGGTCTGGGTGTGGGGGAGAAGGCGAGCGAAGGCTGTGGGAAGAGAGGGGCGGGGTGAGTGAGGAGAGGAAAGCGAAGGGGGGGGGGGGGGGCAGAATCCACCACCACATCTACCTGTTGTCTCGTCGACTCAGCAGGGCCGGGGTTTATATTTGAGTAGCGGCAGCGGTCCAGACGAGACGAGGACCTTGAGCTGTCAAGAGGGTCAGTCGCACCGTCCACAACCCTGCGGTTCACCCTTCTCAACCACGCTGGCAGCTCCTGGCCTTCCCCCCCCCCCCTGCCCTCCCTCCTCCTTCCTCCCCCTCAATGTGACAATCGTACGATTCTGCTGCGCTACACACCACTGTTTGTTCGACGGTATTTTTTTTTGGGGGGGGGGGGGGGGCGGGGGCGGGCAAGGTTTATATTTGGCGGGAGTCTTAAGGTGTACGTGTCCCCTCAGGGACACGGGTGTTTCTGCAGCGTCGCGTCACTGTTTGGCCTGCCATTTCAAGTCGACTGTGGCAACGACGAGAAAGAAAATATGTACGTGATGTATGTATCGCCCACCAGAGAGTCTGCAGTAGGGATGGAAGTGAACCAATGATTATAAACGGATTAGGAGTGATACATAACCTTTTACAGCCTGCCTGCGCATGTTTGCAGTCAGGGTTCTGTTTGGCCTGCCCTATAGTTTATTAGTGCCATCACATCCATGTTCTAGGCGTCCACATCCAGTCTCTGTAGCATAAACATCTGCCCTTGTCGTTGTGCAGAAGGCGTTATATTGTCAGGGTCTGTGTGTAAGGGCGCTTTGTGAGAGACTGTGGGAGACAGTGCAGCAGGCCACAGCCTAGTGAAAGCTGCCTTTGTTGTGCGTGTGTGTGTGTGCATGGATGGAGAGTCTGGCTCTGGCCATCTCCGTTTGTCTCCCAGGACGGTCTCTGCTCCTTTTTCCGGGCGGTGGCGGCGGGGGTTTGATTGCAGGTGGTGGTGGTGGGGGGGAGGAGGGAGGAGGGGGGGGGGGGATTTTGAGCACACCGCAGAAATCACACACGCTACTGTAGGTCCCATACACCTGCTCCTCGCACACAGGCTTGGAAAACACACGCTCCCCCCCTCCCTGCTGTTCACACTAAGTGCAAAAGGCCAGGGCGCGAGGCGGATACTCCCTAACCCGGGCCGCCCATTAAAGGGGCTTTTGATTCTCGGTGCCGGGGAGACCCAGTGTGGCCTCTGTCCCACCAACCACCCGGTACCCCGCTCTGTCAGGAGCCCCCCCGCGCCTCGCCCCATCGCCTCCCATGAGGTTCAGAGGAGCTCGTCCTGGCCAGGTTTTGCTGTGTTCCCCCCCCCATCTTTTTTTTCCTGTCTTTCGTGATTTATTCGACATCTTTTGCCCTTTTTTTCCTCATACCTTTAGAATAATCATAATAAAAATCCTGCGCTCCTATATTGAATCTGAAAGTTTGTCTTTCTCCCCGACGTCGTATTTCATCAAAAGCCGTCACAAAAAGGAACCTTAGCTCGTGTGTGTGTCTGTCTGTCTGTCTCCTCGCCAGAGCACTGATTTTGGACGCGCCTACGCTTGTATTTCTATATTTACAAGTGAAATATGCCGAGGTCGTCCTATTTAGAAACCAGAGACGGCGAAAAATGTCGAAACGTATTTTTAATTACACACCGTGCCCCTACGAAGAAGGGGGAAAAGCCTCCGCTCAAAATCATGCTTTATTATATGGTTCAAGGGCTTCCCAGCCAAGAGAAACTCATTCCATTTTGTTTAAGGGCCCCCCCTCCCTTTCTCCTTTTTTCCCTCTTTCCTAAAGTGGTTTTGGGCCCTGTACGGCTGGAGTCTTAGCCTCTCTTTGACATGGCAGGGGCCTCAAAGCCCTGCCAATAAAATAAATACCAGCTGACTTGATTATACAGGGATCTACCGTCGAAACACTGGACCCGTTTAGCTTGAAACCCAAATATAACACGCTTTTTCACCCCCGAAAGAGGGCGAAGAAGTGTGTGCGGTGGGAGTGTGTGTGTGTGCTTCTCAGGCCCGCGTGCATGTGCGTGCAAGCCCAG